>NW_026861927.1:0-51450 GCF_026571515.1 Ruditapes philippinarum | reverse complement strand
TATGCTTCAGCCAAATGGACTTGAAAAATTTTAAAAGAAACAAAAAAAGCATTGATGCAAAGCATCAAAGGGCGTCCAAGCAAGAAATGCAGCAAGTGAAGATGAACTAGTAGACATAATTATGACGACAACTTTTCAATTGTTAATTGGTTTTTACCAGAATTGTATATCACTTATCAATGAACGGACGAAAGACTTTGTCCATTATGAACTTTGATTGGCATGTTAGAGATTAGAATATTACTTGTTATTTCTTTATGATCGTGATTATTAATAGCAACGGATATACATGTAAACAATCATTTATAATCCATATGTGTAACGTATGATCAACAGCACACTTGTGTAATTGTCCCTCATTATGTTATCGCTATTAGCGAAGACCCCTCTTAAGGTATCTGTTCACACTTAGTAAAAATATGACACTGGTTATATTACCATGTTGATCATGTTGAGCATAATTGTTTATTATACAATAATTATAATATCTATTTTAATAAAAAAAATACAGATTTTTTGAATATTGTTTTCTTTTCTTTTTTGTGTTTTATGTGCTATTTCAATACTGAGATTTTACGTTTTCTACCCTTTTTTTATTAAATTGTAAAATAAATTTTAAGAATTCAATTGTCATATTGACCGATGATTATAAGTCAAAACTTAACTGGAAAAAGTCAGTAAATTATGGTTAATCTTTCAAGATATAATATTGCTTATTCTTAAACAATGTACATGTACATTTGTATTTTTCTTTATTATTTTTTAAATTATCAATCAATTGAATAATTCATATAATCTAATTTGTAACTTTGAAAATTCCTCGGCATCTTTACTAAACACGAATAACAAATTAAATAAAATGTTTCAAAGTTGATAGTGTCATATTAATACCATAAAAATGTACCTTTTTTTCTCAATGACTGTACATATTTATTGTTTTTATCTCATATAGATAAAATGAAACATGCTATTGTTGTTGTTGTTTTTTCGAATTACGTTTAGGTATAATAATAATCAATAAATTTTAGAGTTTATCTGTGTTTATTAATTATTGTAACCAAACTAAGTGACAAACATTCGTTTTGGAAAATATTTGTTCTGTTCTGTAACGATATCAAACATCTACTCCAAATCCGGGAGAGACCGGACAATAAACGTGTGATACTATTCGCCGGTCACTAGTAAATCCCGGTCAAAATAGACCGGGAGAGACCGGGATGTTCCGATAGGAGTACATCCCTCTATAAATAGATTTTCGGAATGTTTAGGTCATCAACTCATCATTCTATTTATAGCTTTCGGATACATGTACAACAATAACGTACTATGAACTACAAAATGATGAATAAAAAAAACCCGAAGAGCGCGATTTATTGACGGAAAAGGTAATTTCATTTGAAAATGTTTGCATTGCGAAATTCTCCAGTTCGCTATTCATTGTACATATCGCGACATTTCACTTTTAATTAATAATCAAGCAGCCTCATACCGATCGGAATGATCGGCTTTTATTATGACCGACTAAAAGGCTCGAGAAGTTGCTGTCGCCCTTTCACAAAATCTGATTTCATTCCATAAAGGGGCGCCGCGCTTCGGCGCGGACGCCAATAACACTTTTCATTAGCACACCGTATTACCGGCGGCAGTGATGGCAGATCACTGCAGTGATGGCAGATATCTGAAAATTACCGATCGATAGAGGTAGGTTATAAATTTGGTTGGTTTAATTATATTACACAAATACGGCCCATTTCATTGCTATAAAACTATTGTCCATTGAAGGTAATTTTGGACTCGTTTTTTCCTGTTTTCAGACTATTTTGAGCAGGTTAAAAGTGAAAGCCTTAGAAAAATCCGTGAAAATGTCTGTTTTCTGTTCAAAATATCTCAAGTTTTAAGTAAATGGCAGGATTTCCTGTTATCAATATAGACGTTCATCCATTGGGGTCACGCAAGCCAAATATCTACCCCGTGAGTCTTTTCTTGAAAGTTTTACAGACGCTCAATCTTGTCCGGTCGAAGAAAAAATGCTGCCGTTGTAGGCAGATACATATTATAAATGCTGCCGTCGATGGCAGAAATACCATGAAAGTGGCTAACATTCTGACAGAAAATCAAGTTCAATCTTTTATCAATTCCTCTTTTCTTTGCGTCCTTTTAGTCAGAATTGAGACGTTAAACTATCATTTCTAATATTTTCTCAAGATAGAAAAGTTATTAACCCATTACCCCATGAGCATCTTGTGAAAAATGGCTGTTTTCATTGAAAGGTCCCCCGTTACAAGTTCAAGTTGCTATAAAACTATAAAAACTGCTTCAATACTAATCAAACTTGGCACAAATGTTGACTGGACCATTGCCTTTGTAACAACATGTTCAGTCTGAAATTTCCTGTTACCATAGCAACTAGGGGACATCTCAAAATTGCCAAAAATCACTATTTTGCGTTGATTTTTTCCATCAAAATTGATTTCAAAGTGCTGCCACTTCTCAATGGATTGAGATAGAGTCAAAGGCTTTTCAGCATTGGTTACACGTTACCTTATGATCGACCTGGGGCCATTTTTAGCCTCCCACAAGTCCAAAGTTTTCTTGGCGATGAGGGGGACTCAGCCCCCCTTCAAACCCCCCAAACAGAAGGGGGCACATCCCCCTTCTGGCAACCCCCTGATGTATCTTTTGGATGGGGGTGGGGGCCGCGCCGAAAAAGTGGTCAATTTTTTAAACAACATTTATCAAACAAAAACAAGTGTTTGGGGGCCTAAATAAGGCATTTTTTCACCATTTGAGAAAGCAAAAAAGGAGGGGGGGTGAAAAAGGCGTAGAAAGGCGTATATATCTGGTAATGGGTTAACAGAAAATGATGAAAAAAAACGAAATTACCCAAAAACGCGTTTTTCCATGTTAAAACATGGCCTCACATATAATTTTGAAGAAAAATTGCTGTTTTGTAGATTTTTTGATTTTTTTCATTAATGCGGTATGTGCATCGAAAAAAAGCTTATTAGCAACATGCAGTTACAATACAAAAAGTTATGATTTAGTACCACAAAATTTCACTATAAATAGACATTACATGTTTGTAATAGCGTTGTAGTTTGCCTTTGAATTACATTTACTATGCTAAACTATTAACAACAGTTCTAACATCACGTGCTCCCATTTAACTATATATTTTTTCATTCATTTTAGTTGTAACCATGACAACTTATAAAGATGAACCTTTCGATGATTCATATCACAAGATGAAAATAAATCCTGTATTTATAGGAAAAAAACTAGAATTTTTTTATTTGTTATATTCTTTTTCTCTTTTTTGACCTTTCAATCCATATGAACAGATCAAGCACACATGCATGAATATAGAAAAATGAAGTTTTTCATGTTCATTTCTCTATTTATAGTGAAATTTTGTCGTACTAAATCATCACTTTTTGTATTGTAACTGCATGTTGCTAAAAAGCTTTTTTCGATGCACACACCGCATTAATAACTTTTCTATCTTGAGAAAATATTAGAAATGATAGTTTAACGTCTCAATTCCGACTAAAAGGACGCAAAGAAAAGAGGAATTGATAAAAGATTGAACTTGATTTTCTGTCAGAATGTTAGCCACTTTCGTGGTATTTCTGCCATCGACGGCAGCATTTATAATATGTATCTGGCTTCAACGGCAGCATTTTTTCTTCGACCGGACAAGATTGAGCGTCTGTAAAACTTTTATTAAACAATTAGACACATAAAAAAACATATTTTGTTGTACAATACACGAAATAACAATGATAACGAATAACATCACATTAAAATTATTTGCAATTCAACACAATAACAAAAAAATGAAGTGACATATTTGAAAAACAAAACTATCTTATTAAAATTTACATAATAAGCACAGACACTTGAAATAAAATGAACACTGAAATAGAATTTATTAAACAATAAGACACATCAAAGAACTTTTAAAACTTACTGTATTTTATATTTTTAATTTTTAATTGAATATTTGAATTGAAATATCAATACGAAGAACAAAAACATCAATAATTACATTAGTCCACATATAAATACTTTTTTAAATCACGGTCCGCCTCGTCTCGAGTGACGGTCCGCCCTGTCCAAAAATACGGTCCGCCTAGTCTCGAGTCACGGTCCGCCCTAGTACGGTCCGCCCTGTCTCACGGTCCGCCCTGTCCGTAATTCTTTGGCACTACCCATCCTTTCCCTCGCTTGATTTCGAAGCTGCGTGAACGTGTTTACAGATAGATCTAAATAAATTTGTATTAGACTGTAAGTTCTCAACACTGAAAAATGTAAGTTGATCTAGAGTTTTTTACTTTAATCTTTTAAATAAACCCTCTAATATAGTAATGTATTTAAACCACAGGCACGAGTATCGGACCTTGGAAGAAAAAATATGACCAGATTGATAATAAAACCTGTGTTCATCTTAAAAGTGTCAAAAACCAAAAAAAAATGTAAATAATGACCCCCTTTAAAAATATACTATAAGTTAACTTACATTTTTTTTGTGTTTAATGCGAGATTCTGCCCCAGAACGAAAATATCTCAGAATCAAGCTTTGGCACGTCAATATATTTTGACTACTTCGCATTAAA
Source organism: Ruditapes philippinarum (assembly GCF_026571515.1). Taxonomy (NCBI): domain Eukaryota; kingdom Metazoa; phylum Mollusca; class Bivalvia; order Venerida; family Veneridae; genus Ruditapes; species Ruditapes philippinarum. The sequence goes on along the minus strand of NW_026861927.1, from coordinate 46,834 downwards.
CACAAAAGTACTTGACCCGACTGCAAAAATTGTTTTTATTTCATTTCAGACAGCAAATTTATGTCTAATTGGGAGAGCATTGTTCGCCGTGTTATGTCTCACACTTTGTCTCAGGAAGTTGCCCTAGAATACAACTGGGTTGGAAAAGGCTCGAAAAAAACATTCGAAAAACTTAGACTTAAAAAAGTCATATTAGGTTTGTATTTTTACTTTTTCAAAGGTGATTTCACCGGTGCTAGAAAATTATTTTACACCGTGGGTGTAAGATGTGACTCTTGTGTTGTAAATGATCATCATAACTCTATTTGTATTTTTGTCAGAATTATGTCCCTTTTTAACTTAAAAATTTTAGGTTAAATTTTTTAATTATGTCAAATATCTCTGTTACTATTAAATCTATTGACTTGTAATTCAAAATATTTCTTTGCTATCAAAGTCTTATCCCCTTAGCTCTATTTGCATTTTGACAGATTTATGTGTACTAGTAAATTATAATTAGTAGTGTATATTTAAATAAAATCAGTAAACTGTATAAATTTCAGATGCTGTAAGAGGAAGAAGACCGGGGTCTACTAATAATGAAATCAAGAAGACAATGAAGGAGTGCCTAAGATATGCCAAGGATAGGGAAGGCGGGCGGAGGAAGAGATTGACTAAAAAGTTGCAACAACAAAGAGAAGAAAATGAAAATGATATGTGAACAACATTTAGTAATAAATTGTAGTAATTAGTATATATTTTGTTCTTTTATGAAAACAAGGCATTGGGCCAACGACGGGCCAATGTTTATTGTAGGAAACCAGTCAGTGGGCCAACGGGGGGTCAACAAGAAGAAGGGAAACCAGTTGTTGGGCCAACAGAGGGCCAACGATAGGAAGGAAAACCAGTCATTGGGCCAATGGAGGGCCAACGATAAGAGTAGGAAAGCAGTTGTTGGGCCAACCATATACCAACCGTTGGCCCAACGTTGCCCCAATTAGCAAATTGACATTTGGCCAACGTTGGCATTATGTGTTGGGCCAACAAAGCAAATGTAATTGGCCCAACGTTGGGCCAACTACTGTCTGCTATCTGGGTCCGACCCTATCCTAGATAATCACCCCCACCCCAAGCTTCTTCCACTCCAAAATCCAAAGTTACCCCACCCATCCCTAAACCCACAGCCAGATCAAAATCCAAAAAGGAGCCAATTTTACTCAACATTAATTGTAGGTCAATAAAAAATAAAGTCCCTGAATTACACCAGATGGTTGACCAGTTAAAACCTGATGTCATCTGTTGTAGTGAAACCTGGCTCAAGCCTGATGTCCATACTGCTGAGATATTCCCAGACAGTCTTGGTTACTCAGTCTATCGGGATGACCGGACTTACAGTCCAGGGGGTGGAGTCCTGATAGCTGTGTCAAAGACCCTGTTGAGTCAGGAGCAGCCTGATCTCAAAACAGACTGTAACATCTGCTGGGTCAAACTAACAATACCCGGATCCCGTAATATCTATGTCGGCTCATACTACAAGCCTCATGAAAACGACCCTGCGTCCTTATCCCAGTTGTGGTCATCTATGCAGAAAGTCCCCAAAAATAGTATAATATGGCTTGCAGGTGATTTCAATATGCCCGACATAGACTGGTCTTCTGAGTCCATCAAGAGCTCATGTAAATTTAAAGACCAATATGAGAACTTCCTTGAAAATATTGTCAGTCTCAACCTTGAGCAAATGGTCAAAATCCCCACAAGAAATAATAACGTGTTAGACCTTTTCTTCACAAACCTACCATATAAGAATCTTACACCGGCTGCCGCTACAGACCGGAATATCTAGCTCGAGGGTAACTGTTTACGGCGGTAACAAGGCTCTGCCCGTCTGTACCAACAGCCGGTGTTTGATTCTTTTTCTTGCATATTACATGTCAATTATTTAGGAACAGAAATTATGAAAACTGATATTCTCATAACGCACTTTTTTCTTATAGTAGCGTATGAACTTACAACTTCATTCATAACGGAAAAATGACGTCATCCTAAGAACGCGATTCATTCATAAAAGGCGCGCGTCAATGACGTCATTTAAAGCACGCGACTTGTCTTACATGGGGGGTGTAAGACAGAGTTTTCTAGCACCGGTGTAAACAGTAGATAATCCTGTCTTAGATGCAAGAATCTCTTGTATTCAATGTTAAATCTCTCCCTAGTCTAGGTAACTCCGATCATGACATCATCTTCCATGAATTAAACATAAATAGGGGCCGTCCCATCCAACCTCAAAGAAAAGTCCACTGTTATAAGAAAGCAAACTGGTTAAAAATGAAATCGGAGTTAAACAAATTTCACAAAAAGTTCATGGACTGTAAACATACAGACCCAAACTTGGCCTGGATTGATTTCAAACAGGAACTCCATAGACTAAGTGACTTACACATTCCTACTAAAATGACAATAACAAAAAGCTCTACTCGTACGTCAAGAGCATGAAGAGTGACAGCTCAGGCGTTGCACCACTCAAGAAAGATGGCATCAGCCATTCCGACCCATGTGCCAAAGCAGAGATACTCAACGCCCAATTCTCCTCCGTCTTTACCGAAGAAGATGTTGAGAGTCTACCGAACATGGGCCCTAACCTTCAAGAAACAGCCCCTCCACTGCAGATCCATGAGAAGGGTGTCAAGAAGCTCCTTGAGAATCTCAACCCACACAAGGCCACTGGACCGGACCAGATCTCATCCAGATTTCTGAGGGAACTGGCTTCAGCCATATCACCAATGCTGACACTCATATTCCAAGCTTCACACGATCAGAGCCAAGTACCAGATGACTGGAAGGGCGCACTAGTCACACCACTATTCAAGAAGGGAGACAAGAGTAAGCCTTCAAACTATCGCCCAGTCTCGCTGACATCCATCTGTTGCAAGATTATGGAGCACATTGTCCATAGCCACGTGATCAGTTTCCTCGATCATAACAACATCCTCTCCGATATGCAACATGGCTTTCGGAAGAAGAGATCATGCGAGACGCAACTGATCACCACAGTCCAGGACCTTGCAACGGGCCTGAACAACAAACAGCAGATCGACGCCATCTTACTAGACTTCTCCAAGGCGTTTGACAAGGTCCCCCATCGACTTCTCTCGGCCAAGCTTCACCACTATGGGATCAGAGGCAAGACTCTGGGTTGGATCAACAGCTTCCTCTCACACCGTCAACAACAAGTAGTACTCGACGGGAAGACATCCTCTCCAGCACCAGTCACATCAGGCGTCCCGCAAGGCACAGTCCTAGGGCCTCTCTTGTTTCTAGTCTACATTAACGACTTGCCGGGCAGGGTCTCCTCCACAGCACGCCTCTTCGCAGATGACTGCCTACTATATAGGACCATCAGCTCTGAGGAAGACAGCATTGCACTACAACAGGATCTTGACCGCCTACAAGAGTGGGAGCAAGACTGGTTGATGATGTTTAATCCCGACAAGTGTGAGATGATTCGCATTACCAACAAGCGGAAAGTGATAACTTGGTCCTATGCCATCCATGGCCAAACACTCAAGCAGACGAACAAGGCAAAGTATCTGGGTGTCACACTTGACAATACGCTTTCCTGGAACAGCCATATTGACGCTACTGCAAAGAAGGCGAACACCACCACTGCCTTTCTACCCAGAAACTTATCACACTGTCCACAGAACATCAAGGCGACATGTTACAAAACACTGGTTAGACCTCAGCTCGAGTATGCTTCGTCAGTATGGGACCCACACACCAAGGCCAACAGAGGCCATGCCAACAGGTACCTACAACCCTTTACCAGTGTCAACTCATACAAGTATTCGTTCTTTCCTTCGTGGATCCGACTTTGGAACAGCCTACCAGAAGTCGTGATGACAGCCCCGTCCCTAGAGGTCTTCAAGACGAGGATGGGTGCGCTGCACGAGGAACTCTGGAGCATGGTGTTTTTAACCTGTTTTTAGCTGCACTTGATGTTCCCTTCACTCATGTAAATAGTCACAATTGTGCGACGATGCTCCAGAGGGGCCCAGCATATTACCCGGAAGAAGAAGAAGACAAAACATAAACAACATCTCCCCTGGGTTACTCCTGACATACAAAGACAAGTACGTAAACGGGACAAGTTGTATGCAAAACTAAAAAAAAAGAAATGTTGCCCCAAATTCTGATCCCCATTTCAAAACTCTTAAAGCCGTCATCCAAAGAAAAATTCGTAACTCGTATTGGAAGTATTTGGAGTCAGTTATATTCAGTGGGGATTCCCAACCAGGTCAAAACAAAAAGTTTTACAGCTTTGTTAAACATAACAAAACAGATAGCTGTGGTGTTGCCCCCTTAAAATCAGAAGGTCAAACTCACACAAATCCTAAGGATAAAGCAAATATCCTAAATAAACAGTTTGAATCTGTTTTCTCTCGGCCTCAACCTTTAATCCTAAAACAAATATGCAAATATGCAGTAAACCCCCCTCCATATCGCATGCCCCAGATCATAATAACGGTTGAAGGCGTTGACAAGTTACTATCTGGTTTAAATCCTAGTAAAGCACAAGGCCCAGATCAAATATCGCCACGGGTCCTTAAAGAACTCCACAATGAAATAGCACCTATCCTCGCCCATATATTCAGGTTATCTTTAGAAACAGGTATTGTGCCTGATGATTGGAAAAATGCAACAATAGCCCCAGTATACAAAAAAGGTCACAAATCAAAAGCCAGCAATTACAGACCAATATCCCTTACTTGTATCTCCTCTAAATTAATGGAACATATTATAGTCTCAAACTTGATGACCTATTTTGACAAGTATAGTATCCTTAGTCCCTACCAACATGGCTTTCGGTCAAAACGAAGCTGCGAAACCCAACTGCTGAGTTTCTCCCAAGAAGTAGTTGACAACCTAGACAGTGGACAACAGACAGACGTGAATGTGATGGATTTTTCAAAGGCCTTCGACAAAGTCGACCATCACAAATTGATCCATAAGCTAAACACAATGGGTGTTAACAAACAGGTATTCACCTGGGTCAGGTCATTTCTTCGCCACCGTAGCCAAAGGGTTGCAGTGGAAGGTCAAATCTCCGACCAGCTACCAGTGTTATCCGGTGTCCCTCAGGGTTCAGTCCTAGGACCCTGTCTGTTCCTGGCATATATCAATGATTTGCCAGAAACTGTCAAAAGTAAAACCAGGTTATTTGCGGATGACACTATAGTCTACTTGACAATTAAAGACCAGACTGATGCTGACAGACTACAGGACGACCTACATAAACTTGAAGTTTGGGAACGGGACTGGGCTATGGAGTTCAACCAAGACAAGTGTGAGGTGCTGAGGATCACCCGAAAAAAGAACCCCACCATCTTGCCATACACCCTTCATAGTAAAACTCTCAAATCAGCAGAATCTGCAAAATACCTTGGAGTAACTATCTCTAAAGATCTAAACTGGACACAGCATATAAATAACATCACCTCCAAGGCCAAAAATTCTCTAAGATTCATCCAGAGAAACGTCAAAACCCAAAACAGGCAACTCAAAACATCAGCCTATGTTACTTATGTCCGACCACAACTAGAATATTGTTCCACCATATGGCACCCCTGGCAGAAACATCTAAGTCATAAGATTGAAAGTGTCCAACGAGCTGCGGCCAGATATGTCTGTAATAATTATAATTTCGACAGTAGTGTAACCCAAATGCTAAATGAACTTGGGTGGCCTTCCCTAGAAAGCCGCAGACTCCATTCCTCTCTAGTAGTGTTCTATAAAATCCAATACAAACTTGTATATGTTGACCATAACCATCTGACCCCAACTAGAAATCTGAACTTCCTGATCCCCCAGTCCCGTACTCAATATCATCTAAATTCCTACTTCCCTAGAACTCTCAGGTATTGGAATAGCCTTCCATATCAGGTCAAATCCAGTCCCAGCCTAGATACCTTCAAGGATAGGCTGGCGACAGTCACCTTCTAGTCCCCTCCCAAGTGTGTTTTTAATCTTGCACTATTCTTTTTATCCTGCACCTTTTTTATCTGTGATCTTTATCTTTTAGTATGCACTAATTCTTTTAACACAGTTTTCCTGACAAGCGCCTCCTAGTCATAGTCAGAATTGATTGTTCGGGAGTAACATGTAGATGTAGATGGAAAAAAATAGGATAGTGTCTTCAAAATGATCATCAACTGTATTTTTCTTAAAAACAAACAGAAGGTTTGACCCATTCTGCAAATTCTAATTTGCACACTATGCCTTTTAAATTAATAATCTTGTACCACTTTTATTCTTTTATAAAATTAAATTTGCATGTGTTTTATTAACAGTTCTTCCAGGTGTCCCCCAGGGCTCATTATTAGGTCCCTGCCATATCCTCTCTTATATAAATGACCTTCCTGATAGTGCCAAAGGTAAGGTTATACTTTTTGCAGATGATACTGTTTTCTACCTAGCCATCAGATCCAAACGAAATGCCAAAACCCTTCAAGATGACCTACATGGATTAGAAATATGGGAAAAAGACTGGTCTATGGGGTAGCAAGACACTTCACCCTCCAGACACTTCACCCCTCCAATTTTGAAGACACTTCACCCTTCAAGACACTTCACCCCCCAAAAGCAGTAAGACACTTCACCCCTCATCCATTTTTTTTCTATAAAGTAAATAAGCCAACAACATAATGCTTTTATATGTTTATTTTAATTATTTTTAGTATTTTTTTTTGATAAATAAGTTTTTAATTAAAGTATTTGATTATTTTTAGTATTATTTGATTAATAAGTTTTTAATTAAAGGACAATTTACAGACTTTTCTAAGAGTAAATATTTGTTTAGTAAATAATTCAGAAACAAATAAAACATGCAATAATTGTAAACTCATTTACGTATAACATGCAAAATAACAGAACATTTTACTGGTTCAAAAAACATATTTTTATAAACGTCCATAAATTCCCCCACTTTAAGAATTCTCTAAGAATTCCTTGATCAGTCCTTAATTCATGATGATTGTATTGCCCACTGTTATACAAAGCACTTTTATCCATTAACTGTTTATTGCATGTCACCTTGTTTATTCAATTAACATGTTGATTGGTTGTTTATTCAACAGATATCTCATAATTGATTAGATAATTGGATTAAAAAGGTATTATTGTATGAAAATTAAATAAAATATATATAAATAATATTGTATGTAAAATAAATAGATAAATAATATTGTATGAAAAATAGATAAATAAAATGAATATAAATGAATAAGAATGAATGAAATATACATAAATTATTTATCTACTTATTGTAATAAATAAAAAAGAACAATTTGTATTTACCTTACTTACAAAATGTTGTTAACAATTCAAATTAAGTAAACTTACCAGTATCTCATGCTATATGTTGCCAGTTCCATTTGTATTCATGAGATGTTTTGCTTTCAATTCATTAAACAAGATAATGTCAATTGAAGACACAAAGGAAGTGTGAAAGAGATTATATACTAACTATATATCAAAGTAAAATTCACACAAGGGTTCACAAACTTCAATACAAAGAATATTCAGTTAGTTATATCACTTTCCTTTTAAATGAAATGAGTTTAAAATATATAAAAATAAAATAAAAAGAATTAACTTACTAATAACTTTGTGATATGAGCCTTTTTGTAGGACAAAAACAGCAATATACATGTACATTGTATATCCATTGTCTTTGGTCAATAACATGATAAAATAATAATAAAATTTGTTAAAACATTTAACATACTCAATCACTATTGAATATATTTAACATTTTCAACATAAATAATTGTTTAACACAAAATAAAAAAATGGGGGGTGAAGTGTCTCGATCAAATTTCTTAAAATGAGGGGTGAAGTGTCTGCAAAAAAGGGCCTAGGGTGAAGTGTCTGGGGGGTGAAGTGTCTGTAAACCGTCTATGGAGTTTAACACTGGCAAATGTGAAGTTCTCAGAATAACAAGAAAAAGAAACCCTGTAAATTTGTCACTATAAGTCAAGACCTTTCATGGACCAAACATATAAACAATATTACATCTAAAGCAAATAACTCCCTTAGATTCATTAGAAGAAATGTTAATACCCCAAATAAAAAGATAAAGGAAACTGCATATAAGACCTATGTTATTACACCTCAGGTTGAATATTGTTCCATAGTTTTGCATCCTTGGCAGAAATACTTAATTTTTAAGATAGAGCAAGTCAAAATATTAGCTGCTAGATATATTTTTTATTGATTATGACCATACAAGTAGTGTCTCAAAAATGATCTCTGTCCTTAATTGGCAAACCCTCGAGCTGCGTCGAAAAATTAGCGCTGTAACCTACTTGTATAAATTCCAAAAACAACATTGTCTTTGATGACCACCAACACCTTACTCAAACAAGAAATCTGAACTACCTGATACCTTACTCGAGGACACATTACCATCAAAATTCTTTTTTCCCATGAGCATACGTCTTTGGAATAGCTTTCCGCTAACCGTTCAGTCCAGCCTCAGTTTTAAATAACATCTTTATAGAGAGGTTTGGCCCATTCTGCAAATTCTAATTTGCACACTATGCCTTTTAAATTAATAATCTTGTACAACTTTTATTCTTTTATAAAATTAAATTTGCATATATTTTATTAACAGTTCCCTAAAAACGCGCCAGCTAATCATAATCAGAATTAATTGTTTAGCAGTATCATGTAGATGATTTTCAAAATGTCACCATTTTATTTTTGTAAGCCTCGTGTGTTTATAACATTTATAGTAAAAATTCCTTATATGTGCATGCTTGTAAACATGTATTGAGAGAAATAGAAATTACGTTATTTTAAATGCATGTAAGACAGACACACAAAATAATTCATAATCATTTTTAAATATTTTCTGTATTTAAAATTTCTAGTCGTCAGAAATTGTGCAAACGATCATAGATCAATCTAGAATTTTCACTGCCCTATCTCCTCCATTTATTTTCTTTTATGAAATCACATGCCAAATCATTCAAACGACTTGTGTGACTGTATGACGAAGGGAAATATATTTCTCTCAGAAACAGCGTCAGTAATACTGACTAGAACAAGGAGGCGTGAGAGATGTTGCACTTTTATATTATTTCTAATGCATGGACGAGTCGCTTTTTTTTTATTAAATGTTGACTTTTTCTGTATTCCGAAATATCTCCCCTTTTCCAGATTTTTTTATATTATTTTGTATTAAGTCTTTGCCAGATAATTCTGATAGAGACCTCAACGAAAATCTTTAGCATGTTACTAGTAGCAAACTGTCTCCATAATTAATGAGAATATTCACTCTGCTGACACTGAACACAAAATAAAAAACGCATTAGGTCCTGACTAAGTCAGTAAGGTGATATTTGAGGTACTACTTTTTGTATTTTCTGATCGCAGATCAGGAAATACATTGCTGACATTCAATATCTGGCACAGAATTTCACGACAAACCTAAGAACAAGTAGTTCTCAAAACAGCTTAAAACTAGCGATGTAAAAGAAATATTTTATTTTGTTACAAGTATCCAACAAATTACAACGCATTCAAAGTTTAAAAGTAGCGTTGGCTTATAGAATTGTCAATAAATGCACAATCACTAATTACGCAGATGAATATCATTTTAATCAATTTAGCGATGTCTATTACCCACGAGGGAGGAAGTGTTACACGAGGGATGGAGTTCTCATGATAACTTGTCAAGGAGTTCTTGTGATAACTGTCACGGAGTTCGTTGGAAAACTATTGTTTATACTGTAAAAACACTCGTCAAAAATGGTAATTTTCATCTTTAAAAAGTGAGTTTTAGGTGCTAAATTAAACTTTAATGATTAAGTTTGCCTTACATATTGTATTATGTGTCAAAAACTAATTCATAGTCCATTTTTCATCGTAGTTTTGAGTAAAATTTCCAAATTATTTGCCAATTCGAGAAAGTATTGACCTGTTAATTTCAAGTCTTCATCCTTGCCTAATTATAATGCAAAAATGCAAAAGATAAAGCCCCGGCTAACAAATTTATACCCGACTTTTCAAATGTGTTTGAGTTCTTGTGATAACTCAAAATGGACTGTTTTGGCGAGATTTTCATCAGTGTTAAACAACAGGTTGATCGTGAACAAAATACCTCGAAATTAATAAGTATTACCAACCCGAAATGGAAATTCCAAATTTAGAATTATTTGATTTAATTCAGGCTTTCTTCGTATAACTTCCCCGTGGTGCACGGGTAACGTGCTCGGTTATGGTGTGAGAGGTCAAGTCCCAGTCGAGGCAACTATTTTTTTTAAGTGTTTTTTCTTTAGGAAGTAGCCACGATATGCAAGGATAAAGTGTGGCTGTCATAAAAAATGAACATAAATGATTTTTTTATGCAACTCTAGTCATGCAAAATTCCGTATGTATCAAACTGTTATAGTAAATAATCTAGACGCAGTCGCTGCATCTCGGTGCCATGTAAGATGAATTATAGTATATAAAAATAAACTTATACAGGAAAATAAATAATGTATACAGTACGATTTAGATTGCAAAGGTCAGAAAATACAACAGAGCTTAAAGCCCATTGATTCATTCCATTTACTAGTTTTCAATTCCCTACATTTAACAAGAATAGATGCCAATGTTTGTGTTGTTCTCAAAAAGGATTATCTTTCTCTACCTAATACTTATCGCCCGGGGTCTTTGTTGTGATGAGTCGAGAATATTTTAAGTGCTTATATTGTTGTAATTGAGGTGGTATACCACACTTAAGTGAAATTATATATATGTATATAATTATGCTTATTATATTTTGAAACATCGAAGAATATGAAAAATATGTACTGCAAATATTTGTACATATTATATGTAATCATTAAAATATATGCATTCATTTCTTATTGAAAAATTTGACTTAGACTTTATAGAAAATAATTTGTTTATTACCTCCCTTTATTTACATGAAATGTTATATTTGTTAATATCTTTATAAACTTATTTTTGAAACTAAAATAATTGATAAATCTTAATTTCAGCATCATATTTATGATATAAAACCATAAAAAATTGTATTACATGATCTTTAAGTATTGGTTGACAGCTTTCATTCTCCTGGACAATTGGGTTGTCAGACGGAGTTGTAAATCAGTCAACGTATTTGTACAACACTGAAAATGAATAGATATATGAGCCGCGTCACGACAAAACCAGCATAGTGGGTTTGCGACCAGCATGGATCCAGACCAGCCTGCGCATCCGCGCAGTCTGATCAGGATCCATGCTGTTCGCTATCAGTTTCTCTATTTGTTAAAGGGTTTGTAAGCGAACAGCATGGATCCTGATCAGACTGCGCGAATGCGCAGGCTGGTCTGGATCCATGCTGGTCGCAAACGCATTACGTTGGTTTTCTCGTGACGCGGCTCACATGTACTTCATTAATTGAGGATAAAGCCTATCTTCCTCAAGGCCTATGAACAAACATTTACATATGCATTTATATAAACAATTACTGAAAGGCTGTGGAGACTGACTAGAAGTTAGAGCTGTACTCTTTGCCCAACAAGTGACTTATCTTGCGCTCAGTTGGACATAAAGACGTACACGTGTACAGGCACTCAAAAAGATGGATATATAGTCAAATCTCATCTTTGAGTCAAATGTAAAAGAAACCCACAAAAATCATGAAACAAAAGTTAAGCGAGAAAGACTTTTGTCGGAACTCCAGCGCGATTGGTCAACATTTTTTTTTAAATAACCGAAAATTATACCTTAACGATGTATTGTATAACTTTAAAACTTGTAAGTTATAACATAAAATATAACAATAACATTGAGTAGACAATTTAGTACTTTGGAGTTTCGGAAAAAAGAGTGAAAAATAAATGCAAAGCTACATTACCATGAGAAGGCGTTATTAATTGTGAGAATTAGGACATCTTGGCGCTCCATTTGTTGAAATTTCTAATCGTTCGTCATACATTGAAAAGAAAGACTACCCCGACTAAATCAATTCTAAGGACTTTCTTCGTTGGATCAGGTCAGTTTGATAGGGCAGTTGGAACGCAATATGTTTCAAACATTGTGTCAATTTTAATGAGCAATGGTATACATAATGCACCCTTTAGAGATTTATCAAGATTATTCATTAACACTTTCTAGCTCTTGTCCGCTGTCAAAAAGTCATGCAAAGCTACACAGTTCAACATTCTAGCCATCCCCTCACATTGACGCTATACTACTTCACTTACCAGCTGAATGAATTACTGCGGATAGTTTATGTTTTGGCTTAACGAGGCAAGAACAACTTTAATTAAAACAGTAATTTTGGGAAATGTTAAATTTTATATTTACAATTTTCAATACGTTTTTCAACAACTTGTGATTTGAATTTATTTGATGGTGCCTAATGGTGCATTGATTTTGATCGGTATTCTTGGGCCCATGTAAGAGAAAACAACGATATAAAAGGGTAATTTTGTCGCCCCCCTCCCAAAAAGAAAGAAGAAGAAAAAGACGCACAAAAGACAACAATATATATAAACATCGACTCTCGTGATGCATGTTTAAAGTGTAACTGTCGTCGTCGTTTTTCAACTGTTGTCTTGTTTCCCAATTGTTACACGTATGGTGTGATTTACTAGTAAAAACCACTTCCGTTTTACATTTGATGATTATTTCAATTTACACGTCACAATCACAATCTTTACATGTCTTGATACTGACTATTTTACAAGCCTTTGTTTCACTCACACACGCTCTCGTCAGGGATTTCACTATCATTCCTTTTATGCTGGATAGAAAAGTTATCCAGAATTCTTTAAGTTACATGTATTTAAACGTATTTTTCTATACTTTAGCTTCTTTCACTAGCCATCTAATAGATTATACATGTATATATTAGAGAGCTTTACATTTAAAATGTTTTGTTTTGTTGTTAAGTTGTACTGACGTTGTGTGTTGATGTTGAACAAACTGCTTAATTCGTTACAAAATGGTGGTGCTCACTTCATCAAGCGGAAAACATTGAAATATTTGATATTGAAATATTTAATATTTCAAATCCTTTTTCTTTCTTTGTGACCTTAGAGTTCTCTTATTTTCAGACATAAAAATACTGTTATAATACAATAAATGTACCGATTTCATTCTCCATCCCATGTAAAGCTTCCATATAAAATAAGGTTTTAACTTACATGACATAATATATTACAAGAGGAACTCCGCGACATATTTACCATAAACTCTGTAACAGTATTTAGAAGAAAGGTAACAGGTAACGTTATCAAAAGAATAACAGTTCCTGCTCCAATTAATAGGTTTACAGAATTTGATTGATAACTGCTTTACTATAGTGTAAATGTTCCAGTAAATTTTGTCATAGAGTTCTCTTAGAGGCTTTGCTATATTCATATTAAAACTATAGAGACAGTCATTTTTAGTAAGCATTATTATTTCATTATTTATTACATGTTGCAGATCACAATACATGGTAAATCATTATGTTTTCACATTTCAAAAACATATTGTATGCTGTGTATGCTATCATATAAACATTTAATATTAACAACAAAGCAATTTAACAATTCTGAAGTAAAGAATAAAAAAAAAACACACACAAAACAGAACACAGTTCGCAACTACTAACAGTTCTGTGAAAGGTGAATATAATTAAACATGATATGTTTAAAGTTATATAATTGATAATGATCAGATCACAATATTAATGGCAACAAATAAATCCATGGACGATGATGACATGACATCTATATACAGTATACTTTCAGATCAACTATTTAAAGTGTTATGATTAATACATTTTTGAATTACACGATTTCCGTAGAATAACTAAAATGTACATTGAGTATGAAGAAAATAATGTTTGACACCGTAACCATTAAGGCTCCGTGGTATGCTCGCATTAGCATTATCTAGGAAAGCTTTATGTAAGTCATAATGAAGACAGAAGAAACTGGAACGTTTACACGTGCTTCCAAACTGTAACACTAGCGTTTCCGGTTCCGGTTTTGTCCTCGTACTGTAAATGTTTAGATATCACACATGACAGTCTGAAAAAACAAACCAATCAGCAATTTAAATAATTACTTCTGTTACAGAAAATAATAATAGTCAAAATGATTACAATCAGTAAAAGGTCTCCACTTCCGGTAAATTTATTTGAGATTTATGTTAAATATGGACAATCATATTGGTATAAATCTACCCGTTTTTATTAAAAGTAAAATGTACACCTCTACACTCACCCTTTGTCAGCTAGAGTAGGCTCAAGCCTTTCTCTGTCCCATTGTCCTGAAGGTGAACCTATGACCACCAACCCATTGTTTCTTGTAATTTCTGACAACCTCAGAAGCCAAGCTGAAATGAAAGTACACGTAAGATTAAAGCATACTGTAAAATAGTTACAACAATGACGAGGAAGGGAAGTTATAAACTGTTTCTTTTTTTTTACTTTAAGAGTGTAATATCAAAACAAAATCGTTTGTATATCTCGACTGCCGGATAATTTATTCATAAGTGGATTCTCCTTAATCAATCACAGAAAAAGTGTATAACATTATAATATATATGCCCACCTTTTGGTTGTTGTGTTCTTTCTAAGAAAGTTACAACAGTCATGTCAAATGATTTAATTCCAACTTCATTCGGAATCCATGTGAACTGAAATAAAATAAAACGTTTATGTTACTGCCCTACGTCAATTTAAAAGACATTCATTTCTCAGCAAATTTATAGCTTTACAAAAAGTAGTAATACGTGCATGGGACAGGTATTAATTTAGAAAGTTTATTACAGACAGGCACCATCAAAAAGTGTCTACTTGTTCTATGAGTGGCTTGGTTTCCTTACACTTTGCCATCTCAAATCTCTAAAAATCCATTGATTAAATTTATTGTATTAAATACATGCCAAGACGACCGTTGCCAATCAAGAGCAAACGCATGTCCCTCCCTCTCCCCATCACAGGCACGAGTATCAGATCTGGGAATAAAATATGGCCAGATTGATAAAAAAAACCTGTGTGTCCAACTTAAATGTGTCAATAACACAAAATGAGCCCCCTTAAAAATATACTTCTAGTTAATTAATAGTATAATGGGTTCATATTTCACATTTTTGACGGAGGGGGGGGGGGGGGGGGCACATTTAAGATTTTATCAATCTGGTCATATTGTTTCTTCCCAGGTTGATACTCGTGCCTGTGCTCTACACACCTTAAAGTCGGAATACTCAAATACCCTGCCTGAACAACTTATTTAAAACTTGTGATCAAATTCTTTGGAAAATATTTAAATTGTTGCATACTAGTTTCAAAATACATTTATAAGATTCATTTGAGTTACCTGTTTAAACATAACATTATCAGGTTTAGAATGACTGTCAAGGGAAGCAACTACTAAACGACCCTCGTCAGTTGTCATGCTCACTTCCTTCCCTTGTTGTATATCCATAGCTGTGTCCAAAAATCTGGCAACAACGTCTGTAGCCAGAACCTTAAATAGAGAGACAAGATATTTGTACATCTGCAAGTATCTGTTGTCTCATTTAACTTTTATTTTCTATGTATTGTTGTAGTGACTTTTAAAACAATTTCAAACGAATTGGCTGATACTAGTAAATAGTTCAAAATTTTGATGTTTCTCCTTCAACAATAGATTATTATACAAATAAAATCAATATAGAGCATAATGAAGCTAGAACTAAACGGACGTTAGTGTAATATACCTGATGAACATATATAATAAACAGAAGTCTATCTAGTAGATAAAGCGTTGATAGACTTCGACCTTTTTTATAAGACATAAACAAATTTGAAATTCTTATCATAGGCCCAAACCTCATCAAATGTATCAGTAAGAAGTAGAGGTCCTCGGCCCGATCCAGCACCTATCCACAACGCTGAGTTCTTATCAAGGCGATTATTTTCTGCAAGTTCTTTACAAAGCGCCGCCATGACAACAGGAAACGATTTTCGGAATCCAAATTCCTGCTCGAGGATCCCTTTTAATTGGTTGGCCGATTCAAAATGATAATGTATGTTTGTCGACGGTACTATAATTGGTTTGATTTTGTCTTTGTCCAGATCCAAGTTACTCTCTGTAAACAAACATCACTGATTAATACTGACTCATACTAATTCTGTGTACATTTGCTAAGCAAGAAAGAAGACACACGTGAAATCATAATACGTAGATATTTTTATTTGTTTGGGTCGTCAGACCAAACAAATAATGGTAGCGAAATGTCAGACCCTGATATTCTTATTTGCAAATGCCGAAAGTAGTCCAAAATCTCGAAGCGGTTACTTCCCTTCATATGTACATTTACACCGAAAACTTAAGGGGAGATCACTGCGTAAAGATTGTTAAATGACAGGCGCATTAATTTTCGTAACAAAAAATAGTTCCCGATTGGTCGAAGATTTCTAATATTGTGTTATTCTTATAGATATACATGCTTATATTCAGCTCCATGATTATTCACTTCAGTGTTAAACAACAGGTTTACCGTGAACAAAATATATCGAAATTAATAAGGGTTACAAACTCTAATTAAGAACAATATGGTATTCTTCAGGCTGTTATCTTAAAACACCCCGTGGTCGAGGGGTTTACACGCTCGCTTTAAAAGCAAGGTCCGGAATTCAAATCCCAGTTCAGGCAACTCATTAGCAATTCAGGCAATTAGTCTTTTAGCCAATTTAATATAGTTAAATCACTTTACAAACAAATTGGTTAATAATCTCACAACCTTCACCTTTCTGACATTCTGAGACCCAAACATATTCAGCGCCTTCTGTTCTTTGATTTATAATCTATAACAGACATTGTTTTAATGACATTAATTCTGTCGGCATCATTTGCCTCATTAAGAAAGTTTAAAGTTATAAAAGTATGTACCACCAAAGAAAAAAAAACATTCAAGCTGAGTTAAGCAGAAGAACAATACCTTCAACACCACTGCCTAGTATATAGACTTCTGTATCAACTACTCTGGTGGGTAACTCTATCTTATCAGCTTTATGAACTGTCCGAGCCAGGCGGAATCCGGCGTGTTGTAGAAAATGTCGACGGAAAGCATAGCGAGCAAATCTTGATGCTTCGTCTCCCGTGCTTATCCAAGAGCCACCCTGAAAATACATTGTTTACTCGAATGTAAAATTGTGTAAAAACATATGAGTAAACTTGGAATTATGATTAACTTTTTAAAGTAAACGCCGAGATAGGGATAGTCACACATACGCATAAATGTATGCAAGATATTATCAATAAGTATACTAGGTCTTCAATTTAGAAATATAAAACCAATGGTTTCATTTTGCCAGCAGATACTATTAACTATAATATAACTGGGTGCGATGCATACGTTGCAATATTGTAATAAGCCTAAACATTACATTGATTGCATACAAATGTAACATGGATCACTATAAAATTTGGGAATCATACCAGGATGACATTGTGTTTTCCGTCATAGCATGGTGACGAAAAGTCGTCATATAGCCAGTGTGTATCGTGACACAGACCGTTAAACTGATCCTCTGTCCACTGCCATACATTACCAAAAACATCGTAAAATCCACAATCGTTAGGTTTGTACATGTTCACCGGCTGCAGCGAGAAAATTAAAGAAATTGCATGTCTGAACAGACAAAATTATTGTGTGAGTAAATAAAATAAGTACATTTTTAACTATCTAAAGAAATAAAACTTCTGAAGTTATATATGGATCATATTATGCTAATAAAACCGATGTGAACTGAGTTACAAAAAAAATCAAAGAAATTGCATCATTTTTTATGAACATATAAAAAAATTGTGTGAGTCAATAAAATAAGTACATATTTAACTACAAATGTATACAAAAAAAGTAAAATGTTATCTTTAAATTTTAAAGTTCTATATATGGTTCATATAATGCTAATAAAACCGATGTGAAATGAAATAACGCGTGACGACAGGCAGCATGGATATACTTGAAAACCCATAAACAACTTACAGATGATGATCCATAGGCCATGTTGTGATTACAGATTCGGTCTTTAGAAAATATTAAATCACTCGATGTTCCTGTCTCAGGTCCATCCTGAAAAATTAAAATCGTGATACACCATTTAACATAACATGCATTTGTATAATTACAACAACTTTCAATTTAACAATTATGTTGTATAAAATAAGGTTAAGTATAAATATTTGTATTCTTGCACTAATCAAATTGACACAAAAGCTTTCACTTAGACCAAAGACGTTAAAAATAATAAGAAACTTAATTGACCGTATTTAAAAATATTTAACTATAACTGTGAATTCCATAAATAATGTGTCTTAATATACAAGTTTAATTATAATGGAGAAATCATCACCTGGTGTCCTCTAATGGCATTATGTTCAGCTTCAGACAGGAGCCTGAACTCCGAACCTTTCCATTGACAGAACGCCTTAGCCTCGTGATAGTTTACATCTACCGGCCATGATAGTGGCATGTCAATGTTGTCAAACATAGCGCGGTATCTGAACACAAACAAATAATACAAAATAATTACATGCTGTATTTAATATGTATAATGGATTGAACGAGAAAAAAATAGTTCGATTATTATCTTATTAACTTGTGTTGTTATTTTTAGTAAATTAGCATTTCTGATCAAAGAAAATAAATCAATATAATCTTAATCAGTATCTATTTTAATACATGTGTCTTAGCCTTGTCAGATATAATACTGAAAAAATATAGATAGAATATAATATAGACAGATATATTGTGTTGTTCATGACGTTTCTATGGAAATGTAGTTGTCAATGCCAATTACATACTTGTATGATGTTTGGTTTCCATTTTCTGTCTGCATGTTATTGTCAGGGACTCTGCAATGACTGTACGTCGCCAGATCTGCCCCGCAACCACTCTTACAGCCTAAATACAATAAAGCGCCTTAATTAAGATTTGAGTCGCGCCACGACAAAACCAACATAATGGGTTTGCGATCTGTTCGCTATCAGTTTCTCTACTTGTAAAAGGGTTGGTAAGCGAACATTATGGATCCTGATCAGACTGCACGGATGCGTAGGTTGGTCTTGATCCATGCTGGTCGCAAACCCATTATGTTGGTTTTGTCGTGACACGGCTCATATCTACTTGCTTTACATTGAGGTCAGGGACATAGAAAGATACCATGATTCTCTCGGGATCAACGTTTAAGGAACATTTTAAAAATTCGATATTATTTAAAAGAACGAACAGAAGTGTAATTTATAGAAAATATCTTTTAAATTCTAGCCCTGATAGTAATCAAATATGTAGGGCCTACCAGTGTTGCAGACCCAGAACATAGGATGTTTGGCTTGTCTAAAGGTTTTCCATTTCCAACCTTCCTCGCTCCAGTAATCTTTTTTATTGTATCCACCATCGTTCACAAACTCAAGGAATTCGCCATTCGTCACGAGATACTCCGAGGCTTCAAATGATGGAACACTATATGCAAAAATTAACAAAATACACAAACTGTTAGAACAGTTATTACATTATAAATGCATTTTGTCCCCGATGTACTGTTATACCAAATTTATTAAAAGAAACAAATATTATATTCAGGGTCACTGTGATGCACCGGCGCAGAAAAAACAAAGGATGTCCTTTCCTCGATGAGGATAGGGTGAGCATTCTAAGAAGTTTAAAGAGATTGGGTCAAATTTTTCTCAAGTTATGCATTGTGGCATATTGGTTAAATTGTTCTCAAGTTATGCATTGGTGCCAAAGTTATTGAGCAGAAGCCTTTTTCACATTTAAGGATAAT
Organism: Ruditapes philippinarum; assembly: GCF_026571515.1. Lineage (NCBI taxonomy): Eukaryota > Metazoa > Mollusca > Bivalvia > Venerida > Veneridae > Ruditapes > Ruditapes philippinarum. Next base: position 27,027 of record NW_026861927.1, on the reverse strand, counting down.
ATAGGTATTCTTCCATAAGAATTTAGCCCTTAAAGGCTTAGGTCTATAGTTCTCTAATAAATGAGCAGAAACGGTTTTTATGGTCAATATAACCGTCACTTGACCTTTACGCATCGGCCCTCAAAACAATAGGGATATTCTACTCAACAATGGTTATTATCCTATGTATCCTACGTAGTTTGAAAGCTATGGGTAAAATATTAGTACTAATGGTTATTAGAAAACTTCTTTCACATTTAAGGTCACCTTGACATTGGCTAATAAGTATAGGCGATAAAATGAAAGCTTGCCACGGTAAACCGAAATGAAACAAATTTTGTGTACTACTAGATTTTATTGTAAACAAAAATAAACAAGTACTTCTGTCTACCCAATATTTTGTAATGGCAACCCAAAATTGAAAATTGAACAATTAAAGTAATAATAAATTTCAAAAAATAAATAAACAAAAATGAAATTCAAAGTCAGTGAGACTGTTAATTTGATATTTAGTAAAACAAAAGAAAAGTAAGTAAGTGATATAAGGAACTAAAATGAGCCAGTAGCAAATTTGTACATGAACAATAGCAGAAGAACATTTCTTTTATGTTTGGTAACTGTAGTTATGGTTAAGTTAAAAAGGTTTATATCAAAGTTAGAAAATAAGTATTTGAGTAAAAAGACTTGCCAACATATTATATAGTGACGGTATTTAGAAATATATTGTTTCCTGGTGACATATTATAAAATACTTACAAACAAGACACTTCACCATACTCGTTATCCCAACCATAAGATGGAAAATCTTTCGGCTTGCCAAACTGTACATTGTTTCCTTCTATACGTAACATTCTATTCTCTTTTGGTGTATTTGCTGAAATTGCACAAACTACATTATAGAAACTCCAAGAAAGAAACTATTGGTCTATTCAGTCATAAATGTTCTTATCAATTTGGCAGACAATTAAATCTACTCGGTGTTTTTCCCGCCGATATATCGAAATTATTTTGAAGCTAGGGGCAACGAAAATGCAAAATATATACAAGTAATATCCATTTCTATACAATTATAAAAGGTCACTGGTGAGTATACTAACAAACTTGTTTGGGTGCATATGTCCAGCCGTCCGGTTTGGTTACCATGTCAACTGGTAGCTGACGTATGAGAACGGATGAAGTTTCCACGTGAATTCTTTCGTGTTCCATGCCCATCAAGACAGCCCACTTGAAAAAAGTATTGTATCATGATAAAAGTATTAACGAAAGAAATTAAAAAAAAGAAAAAAAAAAAAAGAAAGAAATTAGCATTTATTAACAACGATACTGTACCAAAATGAAAATTCTTATCCTAGAAAGCTATCTTAAAAATCTAGATACAGGAGTTTTGCTTTGTGATTTTATAAAAAGTTTACGCATAACTCTTAAAATCTAGTGTATTCCAACTACAAATTACCCATTTGCTTTCCATCGTGATTGGGAGCTCTAAGGGTGTTGTGTCAATGATATCAAGGATGATTTGTCGCACTTGTTGTCTGTACAACACCGTCTCCTCAACACTAGGCCACTGGTACGAACCTCCCATGCGGAAATTCTCCTACAAATTGGTTAATAATAACGTAGAATTTGTTGAAAAGTCTTAGAATAAGAGGGTACTTAAAGTTTTACAATATCAGCATTTTTAAACTATATAGGATGGTCCTCGTGGACCCCCAACTACATTTTTCTAGGGAGATGGAACTTATTATAAAAAGTACCGGCGTATGTTAAAGAACACATGGTTCTCAATAAGTTAATTATATATGACAATACTATAACTTTTATGAAATAAAACGAATTTATTTCTTATTTGCAGGTTTTTGTGTACCTTTGTGAAGATATCAATTATTTTCCAAGTGAATATGTTGAACACCGTGTCTTACCGTGTCATCCCATGACATTTCATCAACACCCGTCTCAAATATCTTCTCAAACTCAAAATTGACTCGCTCCTAAAATAAATTAAGACCATTAACACTATCTTCAAATATACCAATAATTGTTGTTGAGTTATAATCTAACATCTATATATTCTTGTGTAGAGATAAAAACTAATAAAACTGTAAAGTTTCTTTTCACAAAAGTCGTGTTTAAATAAGAAGTCGTGCTTCAACCGTTAAAGAAGACCAATTTAGTGCCTCAAGGAAGACAACTTTAGTGCCTCTGCGCTTTACTTAAATAAACAACGGGCATTTCGGACACCAGCGCGAAGTAGAATCACCAATCTCAGGTGAGCTTAGAGAGCTTGCATGTATATGAAAAACAAGCCGCAGTAAACGAGGGACATATTGAATGAAATAATGAGGGATATGTTGGATGAAATAAGATAAACAAACCTTAATGAGACCAGCCAGTATGAGCTTGTTAACATAGACCACGGCGGTGTGAGCATAGTAGAATATCAGAGGTAGTCGCAGGCGATCAGGACACTTGTAAAACACAGACTCGTCTGTAAAAGGACATTACTACTTTCATTAAAATTCTTCATAGTGAAAATAGAAATGACGCTATATAAGCGAGATTGGAGACGGTATTAAGAAAGCTTTTTATTCACCATAAGACAACTAACTGAATTCATATATAGAACTTGGTTACTCCAATACATGTAATTATATACAATGCTGTAACAATAGTGATATTGAAGACGAGTTCCATTTCTCTTGCTATGTCTATATTGCAAAGAAATTATAACAAGATTTTATAAAAAATACTTCTATAAAAGATTTTCCGTGTAAAAATTTATTGAACTCGTAAATAATATACAACTTGACTTCGCAAATACATAAAGGAAACATTCAGTCACAAAAAAGGTTGTTTAATCCATCAATTAATTGTTGCAGTCTTAAAAAGAATACAAGCGTAGATTTAATCTGGCAGATTTTTGTATAACTATTTCACTGTGTTTATTCTCAACAACGTGATGTCTTCTTGACTGCTTTGAAGTAACAAAATGATGACGTAACAGTTATATTGTATTTGAAGTATTTATATAGAACTGCTGTATTGACATATTGTATTGAAATGTATTGTATTGCATTAAGAAATGTATTTAACTATTGTGTGTGATAAGTCAAAGTCAAGTTATGTTATGTTCTTTATTATATAATTTTATATAAGTTTACCTACCATTTAGAGCTGTGAAAATACTTTCATTCAGATCATAGCTGTTAATGAAGTACTCTTTCAATTGTCTGAAACGAAAAAAAACAGCATAAAAAACGTAATCTACAGTTCACGTCCTAACTTCCAACAACAACTTAAAGAGAAACTATCCAAATTCATTTACTTTGGTAAACTGCGTATAGGGAAATTCACTTTTAAGATATATAACAAAGTTATTCGTTTCCAATCAGACGTGCCAATATGGAAGTAAAATGATAATAAATAACAGAAAATTGCACAGATAAACATTATAATAGTGAACTAGATATAGCAATGTCGATCAGCATTGGATGTTATATAATTATATGTATGAGAGAACATATGTATATGAACTCGGGTGAACTCACCTACAAATATGTGGTTACTCAAAGCGAGAGTACTCGAGTACTCAAGTAATATAAAATATCGGTAACTGTTGAATGAACATGTTGCGAATGTTTATATAAGTGAGATGTCGGGCGTCTGAACATCGTACTAATAAAGAGAGACTGTTCAAGTAAACACATAACAACACAGGCTTAGTACAGTAGTACTTAGATGTCGCGGCATTATGCCCCCCCCCCCCACCCCCGACCCCGCCACCTAGAAGTTTGACCCGCGAAGAACATCGTTTTATCAGAGCAACCAGCTCATCTCTGACGTGTATTAATTGTCTTTAATACACCTGTTGGTTTTGATTTGCAAAGTAAGTATATATTTTTAAACGTTATAAAGTTCTAGCGATATGTCTAAGAATATTCCCCATTTCAAAATTTAAAAAGATCAATACAAATAATTAAAATAAAAATAATTATCATTTAGAAAGTATCTACATTTATCAACTGTACATGTATTGAAAATCAATAAAGTTAAGAATTATGTTGTTGAAAAGTAAAGTTTTTTTAACATGTTCTTTCTCTGTGTTGCTTTCTTTTATTGCTTGGCACAAGTTGATTTTACATTTGGTATAAAGTTATTTCTTACAGCGTTTGTCTTGTAATTTTCAATAGTTTAATTAATATGTTGTCAAATCAAACAATTCATTTACAAGCAATACTTTATATCATAACGTTGTAAATGAAGGCATTTATGACGTCGAATGTGACGTTACAAATGAGCACTGGTGTTACGTGTACTTCTGAAATGTTGTAAAAATGTTAAAGCAAGCTAAACCTGGGCATTGTCATATTTTATCATTATGTTAAGTCATCATCATAATAATATTATTTTATAAGTTAACTCCATGACTCGACATTGTATGCTTTAAAAACTAACTTGCAAATCACATTTGTAAATAACTGAAGCTGATCTCAAAAGAAAGAAAGAAATCGTATCAGCATGCAGTCAAGCACATCCAAAAGATATGACCATTTATTTTTCTCAATGATGCATATTATGGTCTCATTGTCCTCCCGTGCATCAAAATAGTATCATCACAAAAATCGACTTGCATACATATTCAGTACCATTCAGTGAATTACTGAAGGTCACCTTTTGGTTGATAATAACATTTAAGGACATGAAAGGTCACATGTCCGGGGTCCGTACTCTCAGTGCTGAAAGGGTGGATAGACCGTCATTAAGCCTATAGCATACATACATACATACATACATACATAGACATTTCTTTGTTGTTGTTTTTTTAAATATTTTGTTTTCATATTGAATAAAGTGTAGATCAATTTGTCTATATTTCTACAATTTCATTATTTTTGTTTCGTTTTCCCTAGACGATAGACATTAAATAAACACAGGCATTGACCATGTTCTTCTTGGAGATAGATTAAATAATCTTAAAAAGTAACAACAAACTGATGCTTACGTCCGGGTACACGAGGTAAGATCCGGCGGTATCAGTGACTGGAACGTTAGGTTACCGGTTAAAACTTTCAACAACATGGCTGTCAGGGTAGGTACGTCAGACAACTGACGACGCACTGAAAACAACATTTCAAATATAAATATTATAGGTAATTTTATTACGGTATTGCAAAAGAAAATGCTGAAAGTGTATTATAGTTTGCAAGTAAGACATTGAAGAAACGATAAGACGTATGTTATACAATATAAATATAAATAGTACATCAGCTAAGTACAATTATCAAACTCATGGAGCAACTAATGAACACCGTTTATAAAATGTCTACAAGACTTTCTGTAAACATTTTGTGAAGAGTCGTAAAAGCCTACAAGTAAAATTACATTCTGACAACCGTAGAACATGCTGACGGCGCTGCCAGAGGATAGAGGATGCAAATGTTGTTGTTGTTGTTGTGACGATGATGATGATGACAATGACGATGATGTCCATAAAGATGATGATGAAGAAGATGATGATGATGATAATGATATTTGATATGATACGGTAATGGTGACGTCACGGGGACATTGGTTAATTGCCATACTTTCTGTTTATATGATTTCTCAACGATATATTTATAAGTATGGATAATAGAAACTATAACAATTTATTGCTGACACGGTTATAGTGACCTTACAACAAGGGTCACATACAGGTTACATCTTTGAATACACATGCAGGTTCATGGTTTGTACATTATTCTCTAAAGAAATATCATATCGGCGAGTCAATATTGTATCTAAGTAGTGAAAAGTCGTCATTTAAATTTGAAGTATTATTATAACATTTCAAGTCTGCGATCCTGCTTTAACAATTTTTTATTGGCACAGTCCAAAAATTTAATGCAGGTGTTCAAATCAGATATGTATTTGAAGCAGGTTTCCCCATGTTCTAATTTAAAAAGAAAATCGTCTTAATTAATCGCACCAGGTAATGATAAGCATCTCCTGGCCACGTTAAAGTTGTTACATTCATATATGTTTTACAAAAAGCAGATTCTCATCTTAAAAGAAAATCATCAAGTACATCCAAGAATATGAAAAAATACACATTGCAGCACATAGGCTGTTCAAATGTAACTGCAAACTATTGTTACTGTTTACTTAAACAGATGCAAATAGTTCGAATACCGCATATGAGAAATATGCAGATAACTGTAAAAATAAATAATATAAACTTAACATACCAGGCTTTACAGAGTCTCCCTGTCAATGAATGATCTGCAATCGATACATGCAGGCGATTATATACTTCCTATACAAAATAGACACACCTCCGAGATTTCAACTCGTTGATTGGCTGAGAGTGTCGGAGGTGTGTCTGTATGAACTGGTCACATGTTTTAGTGTTGTATTGATCGAATTTTTCACTAAAAACTTTCCATTGTATAAACTAAGCTGCATGCAGCCGACATCGCGATACATTGTACCAATGTGGCCGTATCGGAAACATTTGCAGATTCTTGATAATGTTAATTATCGGTGGTGGTGGTGGTGGTGATGATGATGATAATGATGATGATGATGATTATGATGGCGTTGGTGGTAGTGATGATGATGATGATGATGATGATGACTATGATGGCGGTGGTGGTAGTGATGATGATGATGTAAAAGATAATGATGTTAAAGAAGACGACTACGATAATCATAATGATTATAATGATAATGATGACGATAATGATGATAATGGAAAAGATAATAATAATAATAATAATAATAATAGTAATAAACGACTACGATAATCATAATGATTATAATGATAATGATGACGATAATGATGATAATGGAAAAGATAATAATAATAATAATAATAATAATAATGATGATGATGATGATGATGTTGTTGTTGATGATGATATTGTTGATGATGATGTTCATGATGATGATGATGATGTCAAAAAACGACGTATGTCATTATTGATGATGACAGACATTTTGACGATGGCGATATCATTAAAATGATGATGATTAGGATGATGATGATGGTGATGATGATGATGATGCTGCTACTTATGATGATGATGATGATGATGTTGATGATGCAGAACAATAGGATGGAAAATGCACGAAAAAATGGCTTAAGAAAAGGTTATCATGCAATTATGCATGTTCAATTCGTTTATTGGGGAATTCATTGATTATTTGCTGTAACCTATCCGGAACAAATTTTAGAACATAGTTTAGAACATATCAGGTTCATTTTAAAGAACAAAACTATCCGCTGAGTGGATAACTTTAAATGTATTTAAAGCTATTAAAACATGTGTGTTCTTATTTATTCGAAGGTTAAGGGGATTTTTTAATCTTTAACATTTTACCAAATTAGCAACAAAAATATCGTATAAATGCAGTTAAAACTTAGACTGAATTCGGTGAGAAAAAAAGTTTAATGTCCTATATTTTCACCTCTGAACATATAACTATGGAAACCTGTTGTATACATCATAATTATGTGTATCGAAAACAGTTTTGCAAATATAATGCTAACATTTGATGTGCAGCTGTGTGCTTGATATGTCCAGAAAAAACATGTTTGTTAGAACATGTCGCTATATTTTTAATTGATGATCGGCACTATAAAATGTCGGCGGACTGGTGATAGGTAGGCTCGGGTTGCCCGAAATAAGAGATTTTAGCGATTCCACGATTTCGTGTCACACTGTTGCAGAATCTCGAACTTGGGACTTGCTTGCAACCCACTGTCCCGATATTGTTGTACAAGAAAAAAAACCGCCTTTGTATTTAATTTCAATTTTGTCACCGGCAACTTTATTTTCGTAATTTATTGTTTGAAATTCATTTTAGTAGTTTGTCAGTGTCCGCATCTCAACTGGTCGCTGTCTACATGTTTCTCAAAACGACATAAGTATTGTTTAGTCGTCTAGGAAAGGAATTCTGAGAGTTCATCAAAACTGCGCTTAAGTGCGTATATCATAAATACAAGGAAAGAAAATATGATGCCATTTTTATTGTGAACACGTAATTACCCGCATATCAAATCTTACGTAACAACCCCATCCTCTACCCCCAGCTAGATATTCTGATCTGTGCCAGCAGCCGCTGTAAGATCCTTATAAAAATGTATCTAATTTCAACTTATTTTAAAATTTTAAATTGAACCTATTCATTCAGTAAACGATTGAACGTTAAGCATTTCACTTGTGATTGTCACTTAATAAATAAATTCAAAATGTGTCTATTTAATACCTTAGCAATATAATCGAGTTTTCTTTTAAATATGTTTTGACTCTTCATGCTCGCAATCATTTGACAAGTTTTTGAAGAGCAACAGTGAATTAAACAACATTATTAACCTGACAGTCAACTAATATCCCATGGCTCTTTAAAAATGTTGCCATTTATAAACACAGGACAACCTAATCTAATCTAGATCAAGGTCACACTAATACTGCTACAGAAATGTTATATTATGTTTAATCAGTCGCCTGAAAACGTGACCAATGTTGACATGTGACCATGTAAACCTAGCTGGACTTTAAATATAATCCACAAGCAACTGACCAATACTGTTATTGAAAAAGAAACGGCTCAGAAAAAGTAATTTTCCATTCGAAAGAATAGTATTGTGTTTGTTTGTTTCTGCTATATTTTACAGTCAATGGAAACTATAATAAATAAAGCATTGGTCGATATTGCAGGAAGTATGGAGACTTTAAAAGGCCTTTACTTTGACTGAATTAAAAAATAAATATTAATATAGTTAATCGCTGGTCTGTCGCTGGTTGTGTACTTTAGCAATATTTTGGACAAATGAAAGACAAAACGACAGTGAATGGAGTATAGGCTAAAACTTAAACAAAAAAAAACGTGTTTTCCGTGACTTTTTTTACAAATACCTTGTTCTATTGATTATTTTTCCATTTTTGGGTTATTTTCAATCACTAATCCTTTAAATTGAAGCTTTAGTAGGTAAACACCATCCGTAAATTGTAATATGTTTTGCATACTTTGAAACATAAATTTTATTTTTAGCAAAAAAAGAATTCTCGCACTATTTAGAACATGATTCAATAACATCACAGGCCATTTCTACCGGCTATATATAGTATCACGGTTGTCGATGCATTGGTCTGACCGTGTGTCCATGATTTGTACATCCTTGCTAGAGAACCATTATTACCAAATATCAAAAACTTAGACAATGCGGTGCAGACAATAGAATAAGCCAAGGAGATGGTAATTCTGAACATTACTGAGAAAAAAAACAAGGATTTCTTGGAAAAAAAAATCAACAGGCAATTCTATAATTAAAAAACGTTGCCGCTATGACCTTTTTGCTTCTGACAAAAATTCTATGAAAATATATTGACCCAGTTGCTATGCCAATTCCTCAGTGCATTGAATTGTAGAGGACCACTAAATGACCTTACATGCCAAACTCTTAAGCTGTAGGCCCTGCATTTTTAGGAAAAAATGTATTTTATTTCAGCTTTTGTTGTGATCTAGTTGTGCTTTTGAATAAATTTGAATAGCTTTGGCAGATGACAATACAAGACATTTGTCAGGCAAGTTGCAACAAATCTTGCCCAGTGGTTTCAGAGGTGAATAGAAGCAACTGTGGTCGACACAATGACATGCGAAAGATGGAAAAGAGAGTGCAATTCTTATAACTGTCATATAGGCAATGCTTTAAAAGTTTATGAAGGGGAATAATTCATTGAAAATTCAAACATAATTTATTAGTACAGTACCGAGGAGCAAATCATTCAGTCAGTTTTCTAATCAAACACCATTGATAAATGATTCATATTCTTTGGTAAAAAACGACAATTCAAAGTTTATTGGAGTTATTTTTATTACAAATACAGAGACCAGCTCATTAATATATCTAACAAAAGTATGAAAATATATATAAACATGAATATCGAAACAATGGCTAAGAAAATTACTAATTAACTTTATAAAAATTTCAAAAATTCCAACCATCACACTGTTCAACTAAATATTTATCAAATATTAACATATAATCCTATCTCTTCATCACTAATATAAAAAATCATATATAGGATCATTTTCATTGCCTTATAAAGAAACAATGAGTTGGTTATTTGTAAATTTCAAAATGTTATGAATTATTCATGATACACAGTATATAAGAAAATATGAAAAGAAAACACTTAAAATGTAAATTGAATAAAACATAATAGACCAATAACAACTAAAGACTTAAACAATAATAATAAATAGCTATGCTTTACATACATATCTTCAAATAATGTGAATAAATCTGATTCAATTTGTTACTTTTCAAGAAAAAATAAATAAAAAGCTTTATCACAAATATCCGCTCTGTCCTGTCATGGACAGTATTTATCTTGACATACAGTCCCCATAATATATCACAAATACAATGAAAATAAGTATAGAAAGATGTTTGTAAACACTAAAAAATCTAATAATAACAAAGTTACAGTGAGTTGTTTTGTTAATATTCTAAAAATGTTATGTTGAAGGTCAAGGTAATACTTTTACGTAAGATTAAAGTTCTCATCAACAAGGGTGTTGCGTCAAAATATAAACAAGAACTACATGAGAAGTAACACTCCTCAGTTTTCTCAGTGTTGGATAGTCAACTGCACTTTGATTTAATGACCTGAATTATGACTTTCACTAATAGGGGTACCATAGACCTTAATGTGTGACCTTTTGACCTGAAAATGGGTGTGACGGTAGAACTCATCAAATTGCATACTCATATTAAGTTTTGATGTGATAGTGTTATTAGTATTGAAGATAGTGACCGTAGACGAAAATCTGAATTATAAAAGATAAACCGCCATCAACACTGCCGAGTGGGTAATGTTTGCAACTTGCTTTTGCTTCAAAAAGTGGAGTTTGCATTATCCAGCAGTTAAATAGACTATGGCCAGTATAGTTATATATATAATGTTTCATACAGTAATCAATTAAATGCTGTGTACAAACGTAAAAATAACAACAACTATATAGACACTATTATTGCTGTTGAATAACAGTAAAAAGTTTTCTCTACATGTATAAATTGAGTGGATGTTTTTACTTTTAGCATCAATGAACGTCCTTGATTTTAAGCATGTATACATGTAATGTAAGGATAAGCATAACCAGTCTCAGTAAAAGTACTTTCTCAATAGAATACAATGTTTGCTACATAATGTATATACTGTATACATGTATACAATCCCTTTAAAGGTCACAATGGGCAGTTTTAATTTTATGTACTTATCTGTATAAAAAGAACTATACAACAACTCTTCAAGGTCATTAATTTCTAAAGTCAGTCAGACATGACATAACAAATATAGAAAGTTGAAATTATAGAACAGCAATACCTGTCTGTCTTGAAGGTTTGGTTTAAATAATATTTTATTCGTCAAAAACAAATTTTACTTGACTTCTACAATCAATACAAAAAAAAAGATTAGAAGTTTTTGTAATATGGAATGATCTTATTTCAATATCAACTAAAATATGCAGAAAAACAGCAGTGTGAAACTGTTATTTCATTTGACCTCACCTCATTACAACGTAAATAACCTCAATCAAATAAATCTAGTATAAGAACTTCTATTTTATGCCTTGTCATGCGATTTCCTACAATATTACCCTTCATCAATATAACTTTCATGTATTAGTAGTAAATAAAGTTGTAACATGTATTTAACCCTTAAACCTGCTGTATTTTTATAATGAACTTTCCCATCTTTGAATTAGGAACAGTCCATTCTAAGTATAAGGGATTTCAATACATGTATTAAATAGGTGCCAACAGTAAAGAGCCAGTTCAGACTGCACATGTTTGGTTTGAATATGCCAAGTGTTAATAATGTATTCCCCATGTTGTTCTAATAAAGTATCTCCTTCAAATACATGTACCCTTAACTTTTTAACGTTTTGTCTAACCTTGTAAAATATGTCAGTTAAGCCTGCTAGACCAAACAAACAAAAGGTTCTTCATGCAGCCAGGCAGAAAAAGTATTTTGTGGTCATTAAGATGGAACTTATAAGGTTTCTAAATACATAATGAGAATTATTATTCAATACATGTAAAGGCAAAGTTCAATAACAATTACTTTTGATTTTCAATAGCAGACAAATATTGATATTGATTTAAAAGCTTTAGACCTTAAACAACCATTCAGCAGTGGTAAACATAGGTATTTTATCATTGTTCTATATATTGTTCCTAATACTGCATACAGTATTTAAAAGCTATATTTGAAACTATTATGTAAACAGTTCCCTGGATAAAATTAAGAACATTTTGGAACAGCAAAATTCATTCTGGTATAATTAATACTTGTCTTGACACAGAAACAGTAGTGAAAAGATACAATGTAATGAATATTAATGATACAAAAAGTGAAAGTAATAAAAAAACAATAAAAATAAAATAAAAAAGTATTTACAAGATAAATGCAAGTCTTAATCATATAATGCATAATCATTGATTGTCACAGAGAAATACTTTTCTCACATATCTTTACACTGACTCAAAATAATTTCATTACAAAAAATGTGCATATAAGTTATAACTAACATGTACAATATGTAAAAACAACAAAATATCACTTGTATAAACAAGAATATAAAAATGCTAAAATGCCACCCCTAAACCCCAAATGCTGCTTCTCCACAGTGAAAAGAATAATAAAACTAGTAGTATGAAGAAAAGCTGAAAAATCTAAGTATCTTAGTCTCTGTGTCCTTCACCCTATCAACTTCAAACCCCAGCAATGACAAGGTCATTTCATATTATATACCAGGGTTTGAGATAATGACCTCTATCACAAAAGTAGAAAACTGTATTTCTAGATTTTGGTAACTTGACCTTTACTTCATCATACCCTATCAAAGGTAGAGGTCAATGAAAGGTCTGTGAGAGATATGTACAATAATTGAACGCTCTATAAAGAAAGGTAGACAAAAAACTAATTGAATTCAACAGCCTCAAATAGGGTATGGTCACCTAATATAGAAAATAACAAAATACATGTATCTAGGACATATGTAAACAAGAGCCGGTTGAACTGGTTGATGCTCCCCAATAGGTTTTGGACTCAGTAAGGTATACATCTTGTAGTGTCAGAGTTATGTCACAAACAAAGTTCAAAGTGTAAAAACAACCCAACACGAATTTGGGACGTATGTACAGACAGACGGAAAACCCCACGCCTATAATGCTCCAATAACCAATCCTAATACCAAGTTTGAAGTTCCTAGGCCTAAGCGATCTTAAGTTATTGAGCTGAAACCATTTTAACCTACAAGGTCATGTTAACCTTTGACCCCTTGACCCCAAAATCAATAGGGGTCATCTGCTGGTCATGACCAATCACCATACCAAGTTTGAAGTTACTAAGCCTAACCGTTCTTTAGTTATTTATCGGAAACTGTTTTTACCTACAAGGTCAATGTGACCTTGACCTTTGACCCCTTGACCTCAAAATCAATAGGGGTCATCTGCTGGTCATGACCAATCACTATACCAAGTTTGATGTTCCTAGGCCTAAGCGTTCTTTAGTTATTGATCGCAAACCGTTTTTACCTAAAAGGTCATTGTGACCTTGACCTTTAGCCCCTTGACCCCAAAATCAATAGGGGTCATCTGCTGGTCATGACCAATCATCATACCAAGTTTGAAGTTCCTAGGCCTAAGCGTTCTTTAGTTATTGATCAGAAACCGTTTTTACCTCAAGGTCAATGTGACCTTGACCTTTAACCCCTTGACCCCAAAATCAATAGGGTTCATCTGCTGGCCATGACCAATCACCATAAAAAGTTTCAAGTTCCTAGGCCTAAGCGTTGTTAAGTTATTGATTGGAAACCTTTTTTACCTAAAAGGTCAATGTGACCTTGACCTTTGACCCCTTGACCTCAAAATCAATAGGGGTCATCTGCTGGTCATAAACAATCACCAAACCAAGTTTGAAGTTCCTAGGCCTAAGTATTCTTTAGTTATTGATCAGAAACCGTTTTTACCTACAAGGTCAATGTGACCTTGACCTTTGACCACTTGACCCCAAAATCAATAGGGGTCATCTGCTGGCTATGACCAAACACCATACCAAGTTTGAAGTTTCTAGGCCTAAGTGTTCTTTAGTTATTGATCTGAAACTGGACACGAATTCGGGACGTACGGACGGACTGACGGATGGACGGACAACCCGCCCCCGAAATTTTTCGGGGAGCATAATAAATGAAGGTGCAATGAGAGACTGTGACAAAACAATTAAAGGCAGCAACTGTATGCTCTACAAAAAATAGTGTATGGAGCATTCAAAGTTATCATTAAAAAATTTAAAACGTAAAAATTTTGTGTAGATTACTTAAGATTGCATATCTGTTAAAAAAACAATAGATAATAAACAAGAGCTGTCGGTAGGACAGTAACGCTTGACTATTTTTAGTGCTTGATAGTAAAAAAAAATGCTTGATACAGATACTTCCTCCTGTTTACAGGTTTACAGGTTGGGGTAATGATGGTGAACAAGTGTGCAAAGTTTCAAAGTCATATGTCTATGAACTTTGAAAATATTTGAGGTATTACAAAAACTTTAACATAAATTCTAAGTCTAAAAAGGGGCAAAATTCTGTCAAAATGCTTGATAAAGTTACCTCCTCCTGTCTACAGGTTGGGGTCATGATGGTGAACAAGTGTGCAAAGTTTCAAAGCCATATGTCAATGGACTTTGAAAATATTTGAGGTATTACAAAAACTTTAACGTAAATTCTTAGTCTAAAAAGGGGCATAATTCTGTCAAAATGCTTGATAGAGTTACCTCCTCCTGTCTACAGGTTGGGGTCATGATGGTGAACAAGTGTGCAAAGTTTCAAAGCCATATGTCAATGGACTTTGAAAATATTAGAGGTATTACAAAACCTTTAATGTAAATTCTAAGTCGAAAAAGGGACATAATTCTGTCAAAATGCTTGATAGTGTTACCTCCTCCTGTCATGATGGTGAACAATTGTGCAAAGTTATGTCAATGGACTTTGAAAATATTTGAGGTATTACAAAAACTTTAACATAAGTGGTTACGCCGACGCAGACGCCTACGCTCGGGTGACTGCAAAAGCTCTACTTATTCTTATCGAATAGTCGAGCTAAAAAGAAATGAGCCGGGTCACGACACAACCAACATAGTGGGTTTGCGTCCAGCATGGATCCAGACCAGCCTGCGCAGTCTGATCAGGATCCATGCTGTTCGCTGTTTCTCTACTTGTAATAGAGTTGGTAAGCCCTGATCAGACTGCATGGATGCGCAGGCTGGTCTGGATCCATGCTGATTGCAAACCCACAATGTTGGTTTTATCATGTCGCGGCTCAAATAATAAAGTTAACAAACATCATAAATGTTGTAAAGAATAAGTATCATAACTCAAAATTATATCATATAATTCTGTCTCTTTTTTCAGCTAACTCATCAATATTTCTGACATTCTGACATATTCTACTACACAAAATTTTACATATTCAGCAAAAATACTTTTTTCTTTCATCAACAGTTGTGTTTATTAAGAATTTATGTGGTAATATTTAACAAGAAGAAAAAAGAAATAAACACAAAATATCTGGACTTAATCAAGAAAATAGCTGAAACAGCAATAATGACAAAAACAATGTACAGGGTTGGAATCAGTTTCTGTATAAAACTACCTGAATTTGTGAAGGTTTCAATTTGGAACAGTCCATTCAAAATTTAAAGGATTTCAATATCAAAATTGTGCTGAGCCACCAACAGTATACTGCATGGATAGCTAAATGGTAAACAATGTTCACTATTCAGTCAGCAAATATTTTGAAATTCAAAGTTATTTAATGAGTATTAATCTAATTTTTCTAACACCTTTACCTGAATGCTTAACAGCACTAATTCTTTATGTATCCAATTAATTGGGCAACTGAAGGCAATTCTCTGGTTTTGGAAGACATGAAATGTACTGTTACTTCTCAAAACACATATTTTTTTCATTAAAAGAAGCATTAGCCAGTGTTTTTGTACAGAATTTTCACTGTACTTTGGTTTGTCACTGTATAAAAATATATCTATCATTGATAACAGGGCTCTAGCTAGACCAAAATTTTAGGGAGAAGTGACTTCTTCCTCAGCTCCTATCAGGGAGAAGTTTGACGACATAAGGAGAAGTGAAAAAGTGCTTAGTACATTGATTTGATCTATAAAAAGGAGTTTTACCTATTTATTGATAGTGATATTTGAAGTATAAGTTCTAAAACCCTCTATCATCAGACCATTATAATGTTTTCTTCCTGATTAACTCCACACACCCCCCTCCCTTAAGAAAATATTCATTGTACAAGACATACTGGCAAAATGCTCAATGAAAATTGATGTAAACGATACCTTAAGGAATTTTCATTAATAAACTACATTTTAAGTGCTATTGGACACATTTTAACAAAACAATTTTTTCCTTTTGGTAACTATTATTTTCATCGTAAAAATCGGCATCGCGAAAATATGTGACAAATGAAAATTTGTCTGTTTCCTGCAGAAACACTTACAATTCTAGTTGTTGTTGATTTTGATTATATTTAATTAAATATTCAATGATTATTTTTAGATTGTTATTCATCCGCTATTTCAACAGGCATTGTAAAACAAAATTTTCAAATTTGTAGTTTACGGCATAATTTACCGACGTTTATGTAACTTTTTGAAGACAAAGTTTATCTACTACTGTTTTTGACTTGTCCAAAATTGGTCTAATGTGGGTCAATGTTTTTTAAGTTCTTTAACAAATTTTATTTTTACTATCAAACAGGTATCAAACAATTTACTTGTGCTTCTGTGTGTATTAATTTATATGCAAGTAAATTTACACGGTCTGTGTGAGGTTGCGTGTAATTACTGTCAAATATGGTAAAAGCAATTCTGGGTGTATAATCTTTTTACACTCGCTGATAAAATAGTGGCAGGTGTCGTAAAATTATGCCTAAAAAATGTGATGTTTACATCGGCGAATTTCCGATGCATCTGCATATCATGTCACTTAAATGTGTTAATTGATGTCAATTATCGGCAGTAACTACATGTGCGTCACCAATTCAGATTGATTTATGCCTGGAGGCGAGGATTAACTTAATTAACATGCACTGTATGATATATATGTACATGTATGCATGTGGTCAGTAAAAAAATGCGGCGAAATCGTTTTCGCTTTGATGTTCAAACTCGGCGAAGTTCTGACACTTTAGGCGACTAAGTCGCCGAAATCGCCCAGTTGCTAGAGCCCTGGATAAGAAGTGGGGACTGTAGCTTCAATGATATGAAAGATAAACTAATATTGACTCTTTCCACCCTGAACCTGCCAATCTTTTCTAATGGACTCATCCTTCCAACATTTTAGCAACTGTACATTATCCATTTTGGGGGGCAACAAGGTGAAAATTTGCAGATGGTCAGCCAACAATAGAGCAAATAATTAATTATCACTTTTGGTTCCAGGTACGTCATGGAATTAAATGGAAAATATTAGCAACTTCTTTATGGAAACTGGTTGCAACCTAACACAAGAAACATTCAATCATATCATGAATAGATCATTATAAGTTTATTATATTATTTAAATATTTTGTTAGTAACTCGGATACCAAAATAAATATTTTAGTAGCAGCTGTCATCATGTTCAATGATCCATCAGAGTTAGATTTACACCAAAACTTTCCTGTACATCATCTTCTCCTAACAACTCTGCTATCACTGTTGTACAACTACAAATATAAATAATGACAAAAACATGAAGCTTTACATTTACAATGTATTATTTAATTTTAATTAAATAATACCAAAGTAAATCAATACAGCTTATAAAGGAAAACAGTTGTTATGACAGTTACTTTTAGTAGTTAAATAACCTCCAAACATTCTTAAAATTCAAGTAGCTGAATTTTTTTTTACTTTTTTTTGCATAAAAGAACTAACATCCCTGGCATGATTGGCAACATCATGGTTGGCAGAGATTTTGGAGGTAACATACAAAAACAAGTAAATTTTAAAGACAGTAACAGCAGCAAAATTTAAAGCAAAGAAGAGCCAGTGCCAAGTGGGAGCCACACTCAACTTTTTCTTAATTCTAAAGTCAAACAAATCAGAGGAAGAAAAGTGTAGTAAAAACTACTCCGCAAAAACATAATTTTCTTTAAAAACATCATATAGTTTTAATTTCATATTGCCCTTAATGGGCAAGGTCATTCAAAGGTAAAGGTCACATTTGAATAAAGTCATCATGTCATTTATGCCAAGAATAAATCAAATCCATAAGTAAATATCCAAGTGAATTTCATAAATTTGACTTTGACAGTATAGGTCATTTAAAGGTCAAGGCCATACTAAAATAAATTCATGTTGGTTTTATCTGATGTGTATCAATCAAATCTGTAAACAAATAACAAAGTTATGATAATTTAAGCAAATTTTTAACTGTTTAACCTTGACAATCAAGGTCAAATAAATATCAATTTTGTCTTAAATAAATAACAAAGTTATGACAATGGATAAGCTAAATTCAATATCTGACCTTGAGGGTTAAGGTCATTTAAATGTCAGATTCATATTTGAATTTCTTAACATGTAAATTTTGTTATAAGTGTTCTTTTGCCTATGTATAAATCAAATCCATATTGTAGGAAAATTCAATAATTTGTCAAGGTCATGTTCAATTTATTCTTCTTTAATGCGTTGTCCCAAGGATTGTTGTGCCCACGTATGAAGACAAACTTTTCATCACTCACAAAGTTATATCAAATTTTAGCAGAACAAATGATGTGACATGACAATGATATTCTACTTTCTCTTTTGGTTGCCATGGCAACAAGATTTCTGAATAGAAAATCAATTTCTTCAAAACTACCGAAATATGAGTCTTTCATCCAAAACAATCCTGCCAAGTTTGGTTGAAATTTATATTTTTCTTCTTGAAAAGAAGAAATTTGAATTTTACAACATAAACTTTGTAATGGATGAATGAGCAAATTGCTATATCCCTCTGCATTGCAAATTATATCTTTCACTTCATTATCAAATTAACCCAGTTATGGTCAATGTTCATTCAAAACATTATGGAAAAGTTCATTCATAAAAAGACCTTGAAAATTTTCTATCATGTTTAAATTGAATTTTTTTATTGTACTATAACAATAAACCAAGGTTTATTTCAAAGGCATGTCATGTTTGTAAACATTAAAAGGTCTGAATAGTTTATTTAAGGCTAATTATCAACAGTTTGGATATTTGCTTCAATAAAAATATCTTAAATGTATAAGTGCAGACACAATATTTACTGCATGAATGCATTTTATCTACAGTAAAACATATTTATAAAGGCCAACTACATGTTTCTGAATTAAAGGTATTTTCTTACAAAAAGGTAATCTTGCACTAAACTTCATATGACAGACAAACTATGTGTCATCTGTTAGGCTTTCTATGTATAGTCTATAAAAAAGTGTTTCTATTTATTGCCTGTATTTAAAGTTTTCTTTATTTGTTCTTATAACATTTCAAAGTTTTCTATATATAGGCTTTATTCGAGGATGTACAGTGTCTAAGGGGCATGGACGGCAACTTGCACTTTCCAGTACCGTCCATGAACAGGCTCAATCAAACCGAGCCTGCAACATTTTCAATTTTGCCGTGTTGGGCTTTCTTTAGGGATTCTGTATTTATCTATATTTATCAAAAGTTTTCTAAATATAGTTTTCTTAAGATGGTCATTTTTTTCAATGTTTTCTTTAATTATATAGGTTTTATTCAAGGTTTTCTACATTATGATCTTTATTCAAGGTTTTCTTTACAATATATTGGCTTTATTCAAAGATTTTCTATATAAAGTCTTTATTCAAGATTTTCTAATTGTGGTCTTTATTCAAAGATTTTCAATGTATGGTCTTTATTCAAGATTTTCCATGTACCGCATTAATGTCTTTATTCAAAGATTTTCTTTGTTTGGTCTTTATTCAAGATTTTTGTATGGTCTTTATTCAAGATTTTTTATATACTGTCTTTATTCAAAGTTGTCATGTGTATAAAATATGGGCTTTATTCAAGGTATTCTCTACGATATATTGGCTTTTTTCAAAGATTTTCTTGTATAAATTATGGGCTTTATTCAAGGTTTTCTCTACGATATATTGGCTTTTTTCAAAGATTTTCTAAGTATGGTCTTTATTCAAGATTTTCTGTTTACATATACAATCTTTATTTAAAGTTTGTTTTCTATATCATATGGAATTTATTCATGGTTTTCTCTATCATATGGGCATTATTCAAAGTTTTCAACATATTAACAGTTGGTCTCTAACAATGATTTACTGTAAAACAGACATAAATTCATGAGGCCAATATGGAGTATATGTAATAATTATTGTAATATACTCCTTTCTAGTTGAGTACTAAGGTAACATCAGTAATATAAAAAAAAAACTTCAAGGTCTGTAAGTCTTAATAAAACAATTATGTTTTATAGTCTGGTTATATTTATAACATATTAAATATTGCTATTGAACTACATGTATATGAACTAGAAAATATGTTAATGTTACATGTTAATATAAATATATCAATGTAAGTTGTAGACCATGTCAGAAAGAAACTTAATTAGGTGTAAAATATTATTTTATGTTTATTTTTACTACTGCAATCATTATTATTAATTAAAAATGGTATATAAAACTGGTACTAGATATTGCAGCTGTACAGCTAACAGAGACAAAAACCTTAACCAAAATACTGTGTTGAACTTAAAGTGCATTATTTTGTCTATAACAGAGTAAGTTTGTCTTTTACAAAAGCAGATTTGGAGGTTATTTACAAGTGTTTCAAAGCAATATTTTATTCAAATGTGTTCAAAAAAGTGTGAGTTACAAAAAGCACATAATAAAGGTGTTCTCTTTTGATATATTTGTTAAAAAAATGAAGTTTTATTTTTATATTTTCATTCTTATTTTTATAATTTTATGTTCTGCATGGAATAAACAAAATTTACTCAGTTTTATTGCACATGAAAATTTAAATAACTAATTTTGAGAATATTTGTGTGTTGTTTTTTTTTCTAATTTCTAAGATGTATTTGAGTAACAAATGATCTTTACTTACACTCAAAAACAATGACATACATAGAATTACTTTTCTTCTCAGGAATTAGAAGTATTCTGAATTCATCAAACGGGTCCAGTTGAATTAAATTTTGATGATATCTTAAATTGTACAGTCTTTTTTATACCTTAGCTCTAATTTTTGTAGCTATAATTAATAACCTGAAGAATACTATATAGTATCAGAAACCGTTAGTTTTAATAAATACATAAACCAACCTCGTGTTTTGATGTGTTGTTCTCCCCCTCCCAATATCTTAATTTACTGTTAATAATCTTGATTAAATGTGCAACTATTAAATAAATAACATTTTAAAATGCAGATTAAAATTATGACATTTTCTGTGATATTAAATTACATTTATTACAGTGTATACCCCTGGAATAACTAAAGTGTTGTAATCTGGTCTAAGAACAATCAAGAGCAGGATAAATGACAAGCACAATGTACTGGATTAGGAATGATAAATTCATTCCCATGTTAAATTAAAAAGATTTCAACAAAAGAATCATATATCTTGTGTCAGGTCAGGACTTAAATTTGAATATGTCATATCAATGTGTAGATAAGCACCAAGTGTACTGTATAGGTGTGGATAAACTAAATAGTACTGAAAATTGAACTATTAAAATTAGGTTCAACAAAATTTAAAAACAAGAGCCACCGCCGGGCCAGGGCAACGCTCGACTTTTTACTTTTTCTAAACGCAAACATAGAAAGGTTTGTACATATATTAACGTTTCCTTTATATAAATTTAGTTGGTCTGTCTTGTCACATTAGTTTTCTTTATATATTTTGTATATATATGAATAGAAACATTAAGCATATTTCTAAAAATAGCAACAGTACGCAATTTCTTAAAATAGCAACATGACGCAATTTCTCAATATAGAAAAAATGACGCAATTTCTAAAAAATACAAAAAATGACATAATTTCTAAAAATAAAAAAATGATGCAATTTTCTAAAAAATAGCAACAATGATGCAATTTTCAAAAAATAGAAAAATTGACACAATTTCTAAAAATAGAAAAAAGGAAGCATTTCTTAAAAAAAGAAAAAAAATGACGCAATTTCTAAAAAAATACTTAAAATAGAAATTATGACGCAATATCTAAAAATAGAAATTATGACGCAATTTCTAAAAGTAGAAAAAAATAACGCAATTTCTAAAAATAGCACCAATGACGCAATTTTCTAAAAAATAGAAATTATGACGCAATTTCTAAAATAGAAATTATGACGCAATTTCTAAAAAATAGTAAAAATGACGCAATTTCTAAAAATAGCACCAATGACGCAATTTCTAAAAATAGAAATTATGACGCAATTTCTAAAAATAGAAATTATTACGCAATTTCTAAAATATAGAAAAAATGACACAATCTCTAAATTTAGAAACAATGACACATTTTCTAAAAAATAGCAACAATGATACAATTTCTAAAAATAGCACCAATGATGCAATTTCTAAAAAATAGAAATTATGACGCAATTTCTAAAAATAGAAAAAATGACGCAATTTCTAAAAATAGAAATTATGACGCAATTTCTAAAAATAGAAAAATAGACGCAATTTCTTATAATAGAAAAAATGACGCAATTTCTAAAAAAGAAATTATGACGCAATTTCTAAAAATAGAAATTATGACGCAATTTCTAAAAAATAGAAAAAATGACACAATCTCTTAAATTAGAAACAATGACGCATTTTCTAAAAATAGCAACAATGACGCAATTTCTAAAAAATAGCACCAATGATGCAGTTTCTAAAAAATAGAAAAAATGATGCAATCACTAAAAATACTAAAAATAGAAATTAATGACGCAATTTCTAAAAATAAGAAAATGACGCAATATCTAAAAATAGCACCAATGACGCAATTTCTAAAAATAGAAATTATGACAAATTTCTAAAATAGAAAAAATGACACAATCTTTAAAATTAGAAACAATGACGCAATTTCTCTAAATAGCAACAATGACGCAATTTCTAAAAATAGAAATTATGACACAATTTCTAAAATAAAAAAAAAAATGATTGCAATCTCTAAAAATACTAAAAATAGAAATTATGACGCAATATCTAAAAATAGAAAAAATGATGCAATTTCTAAAAATAGAAATTATGACGCAATTTCTAAAATAGAAAAAAATTATGCAATCTCTAAAATAGAAACAATGACGCATTTCTATAAAAGAAAACAATGACCCAATTTCTGTAAATAGAAACAATGACGCAATTCTATAAATAGAAACAATGACGCAATTCTATACATAGAAACAATGACACAATTTTAGTTATTGTTGTTGTTGTTGTAAATATATATATATAGACACACACACACCCAATAAATATTTAAATATGGTCATTTAATGCACAAATCTGAGAAAATTCAGTAATTTAACCTTCAAGGTCAAGGTCATTTAAGAGCCCAAGCAAAGTTGGGTTTGATAAACAACAAGGTCTGGTCCTTAAGAATGTTCTCTTATAATATGAAGTTGATCCCTTCAATAATAGCAAAGTTACAGTCAGTCCGCCAAAACAATGAAAATTTCAATAATTTGACCTTCAAAGACAATGTCATTAATGTGTGAAGGTCAAGGTCTTTCAGTATATCTTTAACAGTAATCTTTGAAGATTATTATGTTCAAGTTTCAGGACAATCCATTCAAAAATAACAAACTTACAGCCAATAAAAGCAAAAAAATGAAAATTTCAATAATTTGACCTTCAAAGTCAAGGTTCATTTATGAGTGAAGGTCAAGGTCTGGCTGGTTATTTTTAAGAGATATCCTTAAAGATTATTATGTTCAAGTTTGAAGACAATCCATTCAAAAATAACAAAGTTACAGGCAATAACAGCATGAACAAGCAAAAAATTGGACTTTTAACCTTGAAGGTCAAGGTCATTTATGGAGATGCAGGTCAAGGTTAGTGGTGGTCTACTGAAAGGTCTTGTCCCAAGGGTTGTTGTGGCAAGTATGAAGACAATACACAAAGAAATAAAAAAGTTATTGATCCAGGTACAAGTTTTTCGGACGGCAACGGCAACGGCAACGCCGACCTGACTGTAGCAATACTCTATTTTTTTTTCAAAAAAAAAATCGAGCTAAAAACACACACACAAAAAAACAACAGGCAAAAAAAATAACCCAATAGATTTGTATTAAACTAAAGTTTTTTCATTCCGCACGAACACAGTTTTTATAGGGCACAATTAAGCCACTGGTAGCATTTAACAATCCAATATTATAACTATCAACAAACAAAAAGAGCCCGGTGAAGCTCCCCCAAAAGGTTTTGGACACAGGAAAGTACACCTCTTGTGGTCGTGGCAAAAGTTCAAAGTGCAAAAATCCAAAAAATTAGGCAAAAAGGAAGAGTTTTACTGTTCTTTGCACTGCACTTTTAATCAAAGTCATCTATCAACCTACAAGTTTCTTGTTGATATCTCTTATGGTTTCTGAGTTATGTCCCAGACAACTTTATGTCCCGGACAACTTCAAAAAGTAAAAATAAACAAAGGGCAATAACTCGCAGAATTTTGGCAATGCAGAGTTATGATTCTTGTGCACTGCACATCCTACCCATTGAGATATATCTACCGTACAAAGTTTTATGTTGATATCCCTTATAGTTTTATAGCAATGTCCTGGACCAAGATTTTTCTAAAAGGGGTGATAATTAAAAAATGAGGCTAATAGAGTTATGGTTCCTTTGCACTGCACTTCTACTCAATGAGCTCTATCTACCCACAATGTTTCATTAGATATATCTCTTATAGTTTTAAGAGTTATATTCCGGACAAAGTTCAGGTGTTAAAATTAACAAAGGGCAATAACTCCAAAATAAGGACAAAAAGAGTTTATTGTTCTTATGCACTGCACATCTACCCATTGAGATCTATTCCACACTACAAAGTGTCATGTTATATCTCTTATAGTTTTTAGAGTTATGTCCTGGACAAGATTTTTCTATCAGGGGAGATAATTCAAAAACCGGGGAAAAATAGTCATGGTTCTTTTACACTGCACTCCCCCTCAATGCCCTCTACCACTGTATGAAGTTTAAACAAATTATCTCCAAGGGTTTTCAAGTTATACTCCGGAAAAGACAACGGACGGACAGACGGACAAGGCGCCCACTATATGCTCCCCCGAAATTTTTCGGAAAGCATAATTAAAGCAAAATTCATTTTGTATCTAAAATTCTTATATAACTATAAAATTTGCAATGTTGTAAATGTGAATAAATAATTGGAACAAGAACTGTTACCAGTATTGACCTGAGACCTTATTTAAGTACAATACTTTATATCAGTTAAATACATAATAATTAATTTGTATGAATTATTCTAGGTAAGTTTCTGCTCCCTTAAAAAAAGGAACAATTGAAAGTAGTATCAATTTTTAAACTGCTTTAAAGAAACTTACTTGGCATGCGTACATAGGAAAGATTTCCGTTTATAGTTAAAAAGTTTAGTATGTTTTATTCTTTGTTTCTCCATTAAAAAGATTGAAACAAGGAAACAAAATTATGGAATGATTTTTTTTAATAAAGGGCTATACAAATCTATCAGAAATCACTAAAGTGAATGTACATGTAGTGCACTGGTATTTGCACTTGGAGTTGTACTAATTATTCTGTAAAAATGTATATTAAAATCATGCAGTATCAGTCAAAAGTATCGATGTAGACAGATTTAAAAACAGCTTCTCTTTTCTTATACTTTTGCTTTTTATCTACATGTATATATAAACCTACTGAATGTGAGGAATTTAGATATGTCCAATATGAATAAGAGCTTTCATAGGACAGCATGCCGACTATTCTTTAGTGCTTGATAGTTAAAGAGCCTGATAATGCCAAATCCAATATAAATATTATATATTTATTCGAGTTGTTAAAAAAATTTAACATAAGTGGTTACGCCGACCCGACACTCAGTGACTAGTATAGCTCTACTTATTCTTATCACCATAGTGAAGCTAAAAGGTAAGCATTTGCCTCCAATATAAGCAAGGACAGTCTGTAATCAGGCTAATATGTTAAAGGCGGCCATATTTCAAATGACACTAACCTGTGTTTTGCTTTACACAACTGGACTTTAGGTACAAACCTTTGTGTTCCTTACCAAATAATTCTGGGAAATAATAGCCGCCAGTCTGAAGTTAATCAAATCAAATGTATCAACATAAAATATAGGCTATAGAAACATACTATCCTGAGTTATTTTGCTGAAACATACATGGACATTGCTAGATGACTTTATAATTGTGAGACAATTTTTTTCAGATCATTTACAGTGTCAGAATTGTTCATGCAAATCTATACAAGAAAATAATTACAACAATCAATTATCAGAAACAAGTCATTTTATGGTCATTCTATACTGCATCAAAAACATCAGATCTAGGGTGTATTGTTTTCAACAATAAAAGTAGAAAAAAATCAATAAATGCAATGTTCTTAAAAAAACAGTCAATATATTCACTAAATTGGCAGTTAAAAAAAATCAATCAAGGGAGACAAGCACAGTACACAACTAATATTTGTCTACATATTTACTTTCTACTTTTTTTACACACCTTCTGTTAACAGATAGTTTTTTATACTTTTAAATATCAAAAGTATGACTGCTTGTTTAATCATTACTCACCAGTACAACTGTTTCACATGCTTGATTCAGAGTTTCAACAATGAAAAAAGAGCACAAAACGGTAAGTATAGAAAAATTTAAAGAATTCCATCTATATCTCAAAAATTTTCAATAAGATATTAAAACTGATCCTTATTGAAAGCTTAATAAAAAAAAACTCCTGGTAGATGCCTTGACACCCTCTGTTTTTAAACAGAATTTTTTATTACTACCCATAATAATTTAT